>NW_027478463.1:600000-842031 GCF_051014685.1 Ptiloglossa arizonensis | reverse complement strand
TCTCCGTTTCTTTCTTCGTTTCTCCGTTTCTTTCTTCGTTTCTCCGATTCTTTCTTCGTTTCTCCGTTTCTTTGTTCGTTTCTCCGTTTCTTTCTTCGTTTCTTTCTTCGTTACACCGTTTTTTTCTTCGTTTCTCCGTTTCTTTCTTCGTTTCTCCGGTTCTTTCTTCGTTTCTCCGGTTCTTTCTTCGTTTCTCCGTTTATTTCTACGTTTCTCCATTTATTTCTCCGTTTCTCCGTTTCTTTCTTCGTTCCTCCGTTTCTTTGTTCGTTGTTCCGTTTCTTTGTTCATTTCTCCGTTTCTTTGTTCGTTTCTCCGTTTCTTTGTTCGTTTCTACGTTTCTTTCTTGTTTCTCCTTCTCTTTCTTCGTTTCTCCGTTTATTTCTTCGTTTCTCCATTTATTCCTCCGTTTCTCCGTTTCTTTGTTCGTTTCTCCGTTTCTTTGTTCGTTTCTCCGTTATTTCTTCGTTTCTCCATTTATTTCTCCGTTTCTCCGTTTCATTGTTCGTTTCTCCGTTTCTTTGTTCGTTTCTCCGTTTCTTTGTTCGTTTCTCCGTTTCTTTCTTCGTTTCTTTCTTCGTTACACCGTTTTTTCTTCGTTTCTCCGTTTCTTTCTTCGTTCTCCGGTTCTTTCTTCGTTTCTCCGGTTCTTTCTTCGTTTCTCCGTTTATTTCTACGTTTCTCCATTTATTTCTCCGTTTCTCCGTTTCTTTCTTCGTTCCTCCGTTTCTTTGTTCGTTGTTCCGTTTCTTTGTTCATTTCTCCGTTTCTTTGTTCGTTTCTCCGTTTCTTTGTTCGTTTCTCCGTTTCTTCTTCGTTTCTCCGTTTCTTTCTTCGTTTCTCCGTTTATTTCTTCGTTTCTCCATTTATTTCTCCGTTTCTCCGTTTCATTGTTCGTTTCTCCGTTTCTTTGTTCGTTTCTCCGTTTCTTTCTTCGTTTCTCCGTTTCTTTCTTCGTTTCTTTCTTCGTTACACCGTTTTTTTCTTCGTTTCTCCGTTTCTTTCTTCGTTTCTCCGGTTCTTTCTTCGTTCTCCGTTTATTTCTACGTTTCTCCATTTATTTCTCCGTTTCTCCGTTTCTTTCTTCGTTCCTCCGTTTCTTTGTTCGTTGTTCCGTTTCTTTGTTCATTTCTCCGTTTCTTTGTTCGTTTCTCCGTTTCTTTGTTCGTTTCTACGTTTCTTTCTTTGTTTCTCCTTCTCTTTCTTCGTTTCTCCGTTTATTTCTTCGTTTCTCCATTTATTCCTCCGTTTCTCCGTTTCTTTGTTCGTTCTCCGTTTCTTTGTTCGTTTCTCCATTTCTTTGTTCGTTTCCCCGTTTCTTTCTTCGTTTCTCCGTTTCTTTCATCGTTTCTTCGTTTCTCCGTTTCTTTCTTCGTTTCTCCGTTTCATTCTTCGTTTCTCCGTTTCTTTCTTCGTTTCTCCGTTTCTTTGTCCGTTTCTCCGTTTCTTTCTTCGTTTCTCCGTTCCTTTCTTTGTTTCTCCGTTTCCTTCCTCATTTCTCCGTTCATTTCTCGTTTCTCCGTTTCATTCTTCGTTTCTGCGTTTCTTTGTTCGTTTCTCTGTTTCTTTCTTCGTTTCTCCGTTTCTTTCTCCGTTTCTTCGATTCTTTCTTCCTCCGTTTCTTTCTTCGTTTCTCCGTTTCATTCTTCGTTTTCCCGTTTCTTTCTTCGTTTCTCCGTTTCTTTCTTCATTTCTCCGTTTCTTTCTTCGTTTCTGCGTTTCTTTCTTCGTTTCTCCGATTCTTTCTTCGTTTCTCCGTTTCTTTGGTTCGTTTCTCCGTTTCTTTCTTCGTTTCTCCGTTTCTTTCTCGTTTCTCCGTTTCTTTCTTCGTTTCTCCGTTTCTTCTTCGTTTCTCCGTTTATTTCTTCGTTTCTCCATTTATTTCTCCGTTTCTCCGTTTCTTTGTTCGTTTCTCCGTTTCTTTGTTCGTTTCTCCATTTCTTTGTTCGTTCTCTGTTTCTTTCTTCGTTTCTCCGTTTCTTTCTTCGTTTCTATCTTCGTTTCTCGTTTCTTTCTTCGTTTCTCCGTTTCCTTGTACGTTTCTCCGTTTATTTCCACGTTTCTCCATTTATTTCTCCGTTTCTTTCTTCGTTTCTTCGTTTCTTTCTCGTTACACCGTTTCTTTCTTCGTTTCTCTGTTTCTTTCTTCGTTTCTCCGTTTCTTCTTCGTTTCTCCGTTTATTTCTTCGTTTCTCCATTTATTTCTCCGTTTCTCTGTTTTCGTTATTCGTTTCTCCGTTTCTTTGTTCGTTTCTCCGTTCTTTCTTCGTTTCTCCGTTTCTTTCTTCGTTTCTTCCTTCGTTACACCGTTTTTTTCTTCGTTTCTCCGTTTCTTTCTTCGTTTCTCCGGTTCTTTCTTCGTTTCTCCGTTTATTTCTACGTTTCTCCATTTATTTCTCGGTTTCTCCGTTTCTTTCTTCGTTTCTCCGTTTCTTTGTTCGTTTCTCCGTTTCTTTCATCGTTTCTTCGTTTCTCCGTTTCTTTCTTCGTTTCTCCGTTTCGTTCTTCGTTTCTCCGTTTCTTTGTTCGTTTCTCCGTTTCTTTCTTCGTTTCCCCATTTATTTCTCCGTTTCTCCGTTTCTTCGTTTCTTTCTTCGCTTCTCCGTTTCTTTGTTCGTTTCTCCGTTTCTTTCTCCGTTTCTCGGTTTATACCTTCGTTTCTCCATTTATTTCTCCGTTTCTCCGATTCTTTCTTCGTTTCTCCATTTACTTCTCCGTTTCTCCGTTTCTTTCTTCGTTTCTCCGTTTCTTTCATCGTTTCTTCGTTTCTCCGTTTCTTTCTTCGTTTCTCCGTTTCTCTCTTCGTTTCTCCGTTTCTTTCTTCGTTTCTCCGTTTCCATCTTCGTTACTCCGTTTATTTCTTCGTCTGTCCATTTATTTCTCCGTTTCTTTCTTCGTTTCTCCGTTTCTTTCTTCGTTTCTCCGTTTCTTTCTACGTTTCTCCGTTTCTTTGTTCGTTTCTCCGTTTCTTTGTTCGTTTCTCCGTTTCTTTTTCCGTTTTTCGGTTTATTTCTTCGTCTCTCCATTTATTTCTCCGTTTCTTTCCTCGTTTCTCCGTTTCTTTCTTCGTGTCTCCGTTTCTTTCTTCGTTTCTCCGTTTCTTTCTTCGTTTCTTCGTTTCTTTCTTCGTTACTCCTTTTCTTCCTTCGTTTCTCCGTTTCTCTTTTCGTTTCTCAGTTTCTTTCTTCGTTTCTCCGTTTCTTTCTTCGTTTCTCAGTTTCTTTCTTCGTTTCTCCGTTTCTTTCTGCGTTTCTCCGTTTCTTTCTACGTTTCTCCGTTTCTTTCTTCGTTTCTCCGATTCTTTGTTCGTTTCTCCGTTTCTTTCTCCGTTTCTCGGTCCATTTATTCGTTTCTCCATTTACTTCTCCGATTCTCCGTTTCTTTCTTCGTTTCTCAGTTTCTTTCTTCGTTTCTCCGTTTCTTTCTTCGTTTCTCCGTTTCTTTCTTCGTTTCTCCGTTTCTTTCTTCGTTTCTCCGTTTCTATCTTCGTTTCTCCGTTTCTTTCTTCGTTTCTCCGTTTATTTCTTCGTTTCTCCATTTATTTCTCCCTTTCTTTGTTCGTTTCTCCGTTTCTTTGTTCGTTTCTCCGTTTCTTTGTTCGTTTCCCCGTTTCTTTGTTCGTTTCTCCGTATCTTTGTTCGTTTCTCCGTTTCTTTTTCCGTTTTTCGGTTTATTTCTTCGTCTCTCCATTTATTTCTCCGTTTCTTTCTCCGTTTCTCGGTCTATTTCTTTGCTTCTCCATTTATTTCTTCGATTCTCCGTTTCTTTCTTCGTTTCTTCGTTTCTTTGTTCGTATCTCCGTTTCTTTCTTCGTTTCGCCGTTTCTTTCTTCTTTTCTCCGTTTCTTTCTTCGTTTCTCCGTTTCTTTCTTCGTTTCTCCGTTTATTTCTTCGTTTCTCCATTTATTTCTCCGTTTCTTTGTTCGTTTCTCCGTTTCTTTTTCCGTTTCTCTGTTTATTTCTTCGTTTCTCCATTTATTTCACCGTTTCTTTCTTCGTTTCTCCGTTTCTTTCTTCGTTTCTCCGTTTCATTCTTCGTTTATCCGTTTCTTTCTTCGCTTCTTTCTTCGTTTCTCCATTTCTTTCTTCGTTTCTCCGTTTCCTTGTTCGTTTCTCCGTTTATTTCTTCGTTTCTCCACTTATTTCTCCGTTTATTTCTTCGTTTCTCCACTTATTTCTCCGTTTATTTCTTCGTTTCTTCGTTTCTTTCTTCGTTATACCGTTTCCTTCTTCGTTTCTCCGTTTCTTTCCTCGTTTCTCCGTTTCTTTCTTCGTTTCTCCATTTATTTCTTCGTTTCTCCATTTATTTCTCCGTTTCTTTCTTCGTTTCTCCGTTTCTTTGTTCGTTTCTCCGTTTCTTTGTTCATTTCTCCGTTTCTTTGTTCGTTTCTCCTATTCTTTGTTCGTTTCTCCGTTTCTTTCTTTGCTTCTCCGTTTCTTTGTTCGTTTCTCCGTTTATATCTTCGTTTCTCCATTTATTCCTCCGTTTCTCCGTTTCTTTCTTCGTGTCTCCGTTTCTTTGTTCGTTTCTCCCTTTCTTTGTTCGTTTCTCCGTTTCTTTCTTCGTTTCTCCGTTTATTTCTTCGTTTCTCCATTTATTTCTCCGTTTCTTTGTGCGTTTCTCGGTTTATTTTTCCGTTTCTCTGTTTATTTCTTCGTTTCTCCATTTATTTCACCGTTTCTTTCTTCGTTTCTCCGTTTCTTTCTTCGTTTCTCCGTTTCTTTCTTCGTTTATCCGTTTCTTTCTTCGCTTCTTTCTTCGTTTCTCCATTTCTTTCTTCGTTTCTCCGTTTCCTTGTTCGTTTCTCCGTTTATTTCTTCGTTTCTCCACTTATTTCTCCGTTTATTTCTTCGTTTCTCCACTTATTTCTCCGTTTATTTCTTCGTTTCTTCGTTTCTTTCTTCGTTATACCGTTTCCTTCTTCGTTTCTCCGTTTCTTTCCTCGTTTCTCCGTTTCTTTCTTCGTTTCTCCATTTATTTCCTCGTTTCTCCATTTATTTCTCCGTTTCTTTCTTCGTTTCTCCGTTTCTTTGTTCGTTTCTCCATTTATTTCTCCGTTTCTTTCTTCGTTTCTCCGTTTCTTTGTTCGTTTATCCGTTTCTTTGTTCATTTCTCCGTTTCTTTGTTCGTTTCTCCGTTTATATCTTCGGTTCTCCATTTATTCCTCCGTTTCTCCGTTTCTTTCTTCGTATCTCCGTTTCTTTGTTCGTTTCTCCCTTTCTTTGTTCGTTTCTCCGTTTCTTTCTTCGTTTCTCTGTTTCTTTGTTCGTTTCTCCGTTTCTCTCTCCGTTTCTCGGTTTATTACTTCGTTTCTCCATTTATTTCTCCGATGCTCCGTTTCTTCGTTTCTTTCTTCGTTTCTCCGTTTCTTTCTTCGTTTCTCCGTTTCTTTCTTCGTTTCTCCGTTTCTTTCTTCGTTTCTCCGTTTCATTCTTCGTTTCTCCGTTTCTTTGTTCGTTTCTCCATTTCTTTGTTCGTTTCTCCGTTTCTTTGTTCATTTCTCCGTTTCTTTGTTCGTTTCTCCTATTCTTTGTTCGTTTCTCCGTTTCTTTCTTTGTTTCTCCGTTTCTTTGTTCGTTTCTCCGTTTATATCTTCGTTTCTCCATTTATTCCTCCGTTTCTCCGTTTCTTTCTTCGTGTCTCCGTCTCTTTGTTCGTTTCTCCCTTTCTTTGTTCGTTTCTCCGTTTCTTTCTTCGTTTCTCCGTTTCTTTCTTCGTTTCTCCGTTTATTTCTTCGTTTCTCCATTTATTTCTCCGTTTCTCCGTTTCATTGTTCGTTTCTCCGTTTCTTTGTTCGTTTCTCCGTTTCTTTCTTCGTTTCTCCGTTTCTTTCTTCGTTTCTTTCTTCGTTACACCGTTTTTTTCTTCGTTTCTCCGTTTCTTTCTTCGTTTCTCCGGTTCTTTCTTCGTTTCTCCGTTTATTTCTACGTTTCTCCATTTATTTCTCCGTTTCTCCGTTTCTTTCTTCGTTTCTCCGTTTCTTTGTTCGTTTCTCCGTTTCTTTGTTCATTTCTCCGTTTCTTTGTTCGTTTCTCCATTTCTTTGTTCGTTTCTCCGTTTCTTTCTTTGTTTCTCCTTTTCTTTCTTCGTTTCTCCGTGTATTTCTTCGTTTCTCCATTTATTCCTCCGTTTCTCCATTTCTTTCTTCGTTTCTCCGTTTCTTTGTTCGTTTCCCCGTTTCTTTCTTCGTTTCTCCGTTTCTTTCATCGTTTCTTCGTTTCTCCGTTTCTTTCTTCGTTTCTCCGTTTCATTCTTTGTTTCTCCGTTTCTTTCTTCGTTTCTCCGTTTCTTTGTCCGTTTCTCCGTTTCTTTCTTCGTTTCTCCGTTTCCTTCCTCATTTCTCTGTTCATTTCTTCGTTTCTCCGTTTCATTCTTCGTTTCTGCGTTTCTTTGTTCGTTTCTCCGTTTCTTTGTCCGTTTCTCCGTTTCTTTGTTCGTTTCTCCGTTTCTTTGTTCGTTTCTCCGTTTCATTCTTCATTTCTTTCTTCGTTATACCGTTTCCTTCTTCGTTTCTCCGTTTCTTTCCTCGTTTCTCCGTTTCATTCTTCGTTTCTCCATTTATTTCTTCGTTTCTCCATTTATTTCTCCGTTTCTTTCTACGTTTCTCCGTTTCTTTGTTCGTTTCTCCGTTTCTTTGTTCATTTCTCCGTTTCTTTGTTCGTTTCTCCTATTCTTTGTTCGTTTCTCCGTTTCTTTCTTTGTTTCTCCGTTTCTTTGTTCGTTTCTCCGTTTATATCTTCGTTTCTCCATTTATTCCTCCGTTTCTCCGTTTCTTTCTTCGTGTCTCCGTTTCTTTGTTCGTTTCTCCCTTTCTTTGTTCGTTTCTCCGTTTCTTTCTTCGTTTCTCTGTTTCTTTGTTCGTTTCTCCGTTTCTCTCTCCGTTTCTCGGTTTATTACTTCGTTTCTCCATTTATTTCTCCGATGCTCCGTTTCTTTCTTCGTTTCTTCGTTTCTTTCTTCGTTTCTCCGTTTCTTTCTTCGTTTCTCCGTTTCTTTCTTCGTTTCTCCGTTTCTTTCTTCGTTTCTCCGTTTCTTTCTTCGTTTCTCCGTTTCATTCTTCGTTTCTCCGTTTCTTTGTTCGTTTCTCCATTTCTTTGTTCGTTTCTCCGTTTCTTTGTTCATTTCTCCGTTTCTTTGTTCGTTTCTCCTATTCTTTGTTCGTTTCTCCGTTTCTTTCTTTGTTTCTCCGTTTCTTTGTCCGTTTCTCCGTTTATATCTTCGTTTCTCCATTTATTCCTCCGTTTCTCCGTTTCTTTCTTCGTGTCTCCGTTTCTTTGTTCGTTTCTCCCTTTCTTTGTTCGTTTCTCCGTTTCTTTCTTCGTTTCTCAGTTTCTTTCTTCGTTTCTCCGTTTATTTCTTCGTTTCTCCATTTATTTCTCCGTTTCTCCGTTTCATTGTTCGTTTCTCCGTTTCTTTGTTCGTTTCTCCGTTTCTTTCTTCGTTTCTCCGTTTCTTTCTTCGTTTCTTTCTTCGTTACACCGTTTTTTTCTTCGTTTCTCCGTTTCTTTCTTCGTTTCTCCGGTTCTTTCTTCGTTTCTCCGTTTATTTCTACGTTTCTCCATTTATTTCTCCGTTTCTCCGTTTCTTTCTTCGTTTCTCCGTTTCTTTGTTCGTTTCTCCGTTTCTTTGTTCATTTCTCCGTTTCTTTGTTCGTTTCTCCATTTCTTTGTTCGCTTCTCCGTTTCTTTCTTTGTTTCTCCTTTTCTTTCTTCGTTTCTCCGTTTATTTCTTCGTTTCTCCATTTATTCCTCCGTTTCTCCATTTCTTTCTTCGTTTCTCCGTTTCTTTGTTCGTTTCCCCGTTTCTTTCTTCGTTTCTCCGTTTCTTTCATCGTTTCTTCGTTTCTCCGTTTCTTTCTTCGTTTCTCCGTTTCATTCTTCGTTTCTCCGTTTCTTTCTTCGTTTCTCCGTTTCTTTGTCCGTTTCTCCGTTTCTTTCTTCGTTTCTCCGTTCCTTTCTTTGTTTCTCCGTTTCCTTCCTCATTTCTCCGTTCATTTCTTCGTTTCTCCGTTTCATTCTTCGTTTCTGCGTTTCTTTTTTCGTTTCTCTGTTTCTTTCTTCGTTTCTCCGTTTCTTTCTTCGTTTCTATCTTCGTTTCTCCGTTTCTTTCTTCGTTTCTCCGTTTCCTTGTTCGTTTCTCCGTTTATTTCTTCGTTTCTCCATTTATTTCTCCGTTTATTTCTTCGTTTCTCCGTTTATTTATTCGTTTCTGCGTTTATTTCTCCGTTCCTCCGTTTCTTTGTTCGTTTCTCCGTTTCTTTGTTCGTTTCTCCGTTTCTTTGTTCGCATCTCCGTTTCTTTCTTCGTTTCTCCGTTTCTTTCTTCGTTTCTCCGTTTCTTTCTTCGTTTCTCCGTTTCTTTCTTCGTTTCTCCGTTTCCTTGTTCGCGTCTCCGTTTATTTCTTCGTTTCTCCATTTATTTCTCCGTTTCATTCTTCGTTTCTCCGTTTCTTTGTTCGTTTCTCCGTTTCTTTCTTCGTTTATCCGTTTCTTTGTTCGTTTCTCCATTTCTTTGTTCGTATCTCCGTTTCTTTCTTCGTTTCTCCGTTTCCTTGTTCGCGTCTCCGTTTGTTTCTTCGTTTCTCCATTTATTTCTCCGTTTCATTCTTCGTTTCTCCGTTTCTTTGTTCGTTTCTCCGTTTCTTTGTTCGTTTCTCCGTTTCTTTCTTCGTTTCTCCGTTTCCTTGTTCGCGTCTCCGTTTATTTCTTCGTTTCTCCATTTATTTCTCCGTTTCATTCTTCGTTTCTCCGTTTCTTTCTTCGCTTCTCCGTTTCCTTGTTCGTTTCTCCGTTTATTTCTTCGTTTCTCCATTTATTTCTCCGTTTCTCCGTTTCTTTGTTCGTTTCTCCGTTTCTTTCTTCGTTTCTCCGTTTCTTTGTTCGTTTCTCCGTTTCTTTCTTCGTTTCTCCGTTTCTTTTTTCATTTCCCCGTTTCTTTCTTCGTTTCTGCTGTTTCTTTCTTCGTTTCTCCGTTTCTTTGTTCGTTTCCCCGTTTCTTTGTTCCTATCTCCGTTTCTTTCTTCGTTTCTCCGTTTCTTTCTTCGTCTCTCCGTTTCTTTCTTCGTTTCTCCGTTTCTTTCTTTGTTTCTCCGTTTCTTTCTTCGTTTCTCCGTTTCTTTGTTCGTTTCTCCGTTTCTTTGTTCGTTTCTCCGTTTCTTTCTTCGTTTCTCCGTTCCTTTCTTTGTTTCTCCGTTTCCTTCCTCATTTCTCCGTTCATTTCTTCGTTTCTCCGTTTCTTTCTTCGTTTCTCCGTTTATTTCTTCGTTTCTCCATTTATTTCTCCGCTTCTCCGTTTCTTTGTTCGTTTCTCCGTTTCTTTGTTCATTTCTCCATTTCTTTGTTCGCTTCTCCGTTTCTTTTTCCGTTTCTCGGTTTACTTCTTCGTTTCTCCATTTATTTCTCCGTTTCTTTCTTCATTTCTCCGTTTCTTTGTTCGTTTCTCTGTTTCTTTCTTCGTTTCCCCGTTTCTTTCTTCGTTTCTCCGTTCCTTTCTTTGTTTCTCCGTTTCCTTCCTCATTTCTCCGTTCATTTCTTCGTTTCTCCGTTTCTTTCTTCGTTTCTCCGTTTATTTCTTCGTTTCTCCATTTATTTCTCCGTTTCTCCGTTTCTTTGTTCGTTTCTCCGTTTCTTTGTTCGTTTCTCCATTTCTTTGTTCGTTTCTCTGTTTCTTTCTTCGTTTCTCCGTTTCTTTCTTCGTTTCTATCTTCGTTTCTCCGTTTCTTTCTTCGTTTCTCCGTTTCCTTGTTCGTTTCTCCGTTTATTTCCACGTTTCTCCATTTATTTCTCCGTTTCTTTCTTCGTTTCTTCGTTTCTTTCTTCGTTACACTGTTTCTTTCTTCGTTTCTCCGTTTCTTTCTTCGTTTCTCCGTTTCTTCCTTCGTTTCTCCGTTTATTTCTTCGTTTCTCCATTTATTTCTCCGTTTCTCCGTTTCTTTCTTCCTTTCTCCGTTTCTTTGTTCGTTTCTCCGTTTCTTTCTTCGTTTCTCCGTTTCTTTTTTCATTTCCCCGTTTCTTTCTTCGTTTCTGCGTTTCTTTCTTCCTTTCTCCGTTTCTTTGTTCGTTTCTCCGTTTCTTTGTTCGTTTCCCCGTTTCTTTGTTCCTATCTCCGTTTCTTTCTTCGTTTCTCCGTTTCTTTCTTCGTTTCTCCGTTTCTTTCTTCGTCTCTCCGTTTCTTTCTTCGTTTCTCCGTTTCTTTCTTCGTTTCTCCGTTTCTTTCTTCGTTTCTCCGTTTATTTCTACGTTTCTCCATTTATTTCTCCGTTTCTCCGTTTCTTTGTTCGTTTCTCCGTTTCTTTGTCCATTTCTCCATTTCTTTGTTCGCTTCTCCGTTTCTTTTTCCGTTTCTCGGTTTATTTCTTCGTTTCTCCATTTATTTCTCCGTTTCTTTCTTCGTTTCTCCGTTTGTTTGTTCGTTTCTCCGTTTCTTTGTTCGTTTCTCCGTTCTTTCTTCGTTTCTCCGTTTCTTTCTTCGTTTCTACGTTTCTTCCTTCGTTTCTTTCTTCGTTTCTCCGTTTCTTTCTTCGCTTCTCCGTTTCCTTGTTCGTTTCTCCGTTTATTTCTTCGTTTCTCCATTTACTTCTCCGCTTTTTTCTTCGTTTCTCCGTCTCATTCTTCGTTTCCCCGTTTCTTTTTTCGTTTCTCTGTTTCTTTCTTCATTTCTCCGTTTCTTTCTTCGTTTCTGCGTTTCTTTCTTCGTTTCTCCGACTCTTTCTTCGTTTCTCCGTTTCTTTGTTCGTTTCTCCGTTTCTTTCTTCGTTTCTCCGTTTCTTTCTTCGTTTCTCCGTTTCTTTCTTCGTTTCTCCGTTTCTTTCTTCGTTTCTCCGTTTATTTCTTCGTTTCTCCATTTATTTCTCCGTTTCTCCGTTTCTTTGTTCGTTTCTCCGTTTCTTTGTTCGTTTCTCCATTTCTTTGTTCGTTTCTCTGTTTCTTTCTTCGTTTCTCCGTTTCTTTCTTCGTTTCTATCTTCGTTTCTCCGTTTCTTTCTTCGTTTCTCCGTTTCCTTGTTCGTTTCTGCGTTTATCTCCACGTTTCTCCATTTATTTCTCCGTTTCTTTCTTCGTTTCTTCGTTTCTTTCTTCGTTACACCGTTTCTTTCTTCGTTTCTCCGTTTCTTTCTTCGTTTCTTCGTTTCTTTCTTCGTTACACCGTTTCTTTCCTCGTTTCTCCATTTATTTCTCCGTTTCTCCGTTTCTTTGTTCGTTTCTCCGTTTCTTTGTTCGTTTCTCCATTTCTTTGTTCGTTTCTCTGTTTCTTTCTTCGTTTCTCCGTTTCTTTCTTCGTTTCTATCTTCGTTTCTCCGTTTCTTTCTTCGTTTCTCCGTTTCCTTGTTCGTTTCTCCGTTTATTTCTTCGTTTCTCCATTTATTTCTCCGTTTCTATCTTCGTTTCTCCGTTTCTTTGTTCGTTTCTCCGTTTCTTTCTTCGTTTCTCCGTTTCTTTCTTCGATTCTCCGTTCCTTTCTTCGTTTCTCCGTTTCTTTCTTCGTTTCTCCGTTTCTTTATTCGTTTCTCCGTTTATTTCTTCGTTTCTCCGTTTATTTATTCGTTTCTGCGTTTATTTCTCCGTTCCTCCGTTTCTTTGTTCGTTTCTCCGTTTCTTTGTTCGTTTCTCCGTTTCTTTGTTCGCATCTCCGTTTCTTTCTTCGTTTCTCCGTTTCTTTCTTCGTTTCTCCGTTTCTTTCTTCGTTTCTCCGTTTCTTTCTTCGTTTCTCCGTTTCCTTGTTCGCGTCTCCGTTTATTTCTTCGTTTCTCCATTTATTTCTCCGTTTCATTCTTCGTTTCTCCGTTTCTTTGTTCGTTTCTCCGTTTCTTTCTTCGTTTATCCGTTTCTTTGTTCGTTTCTCCATTTCTTTGTTCGTATCTCCGTTTCTTTCTTCGTTTCTCCGTTTCCTTGTTCGCGTCTCCGTTTGTTTCTTCGTTTCTCCATTTATTTCTCCGTTTCATTCTTCGTTTCTCCGTTTCTTTGTTCGTTTCTCCGTTTCTTTGTTCGTTTCTCCGTTTCTTTGTTCGTTTCTCCGTTTCTTTGTTCGTTTCTCCGTTCCTTTCTTCGTTTCTGCGTTTATTTCTTCGTTTCTCCGTTTCTTTCTTCGTTTATCCGTTTCTTTGTTCGTTTCTCCGTTTCTTTGTTCGTATCTCCGTTTCTTTCTTCGTATCACCGTTTCTTTGTTTGTTTCTCCGTTCCTTTGTTCGTTTCTCCGTTTCTTTCTTCGTTTCTCCGTTTCTTTCTTCGTTTCTCCGTTTCTTTCTTCGTTTCTGCGTTTCTTTGTTCGTTTGTCCGTTTCTTTCTTCGTTTCTCCGTTTATTTCTTCGTTTCTCCACTTATTTCTCCGTTTCTTTCTTCGTTTCTGCGTTTCTTTATTCGTTGCTCCGTTTCTTTCTTCGTTTCTCCGTTTCTTTCTTCGTTTCTGCGTTTCTTTCTTCGTTTCTCCGTTTCTTTCTTCGTTTCTCCGTTTCTTTGTTCGTTTCTCCGTTTCCTTCTTCGTTTCTCCGTTTCATTCTTCGTTTCTGCGTTTCATAGTTCGTTTCTCCGTTTCTTTCTTCGTTTCTCCGTTTCTATGTTCGTTTCTCCGTTTCTATCTTCGTTTCTGCGTTTCTTTCTTCGTTTCTCCGTTTCTTTCTTCGTTTCTCCGTTCTTTGTTCGTTTCTCCGCTTCTTTCTTCGTTTCTCCGTTTCTTTCTTCGTTTCTCCGTTTCTTTCTTCGTTTCACCGTTTCTTTCTTCGTTTCTCCGTTTGTTTCTCCGTGTCTCCATTTATTTCTCCGTTTCTCCGTTTCTTTCTTCGTTTCTCCGTTTCTTTCTTCGTTTCTCCGTTTCTTTGTTCGTTTCTCCGTCTCTTTGTTCGTTTCTCCGTTTCTATCTTCCTTTCTCCGTTTCTTTGTTCGTTTCTCCGTTTCTTTTTCCGTTTCTCAGTTTATTTCTTCGTTTCTCCATTTATTTCTCCTTTTCTTTCTTCGTTTCTTCGTTTCTTTCTTCGTTACTCCGTTTCCTTCTTCGTTTCTCCGTTTCTTTCTTCGTTTCTTCGTTTGTTTCTTCGTTACTCCATTTATTTCTCCGTTTCTTTCTTCGTTTCTCCGTTTCATCCTTCGTTTCGCCGTTTCTTTCTTCGTTTCTCCGTTTATTTCATCGTTTCTCCGTTTCATTCTTCGTTTCTGCGTTTCATTGTTCGTTTCTCCGTTTCTTTCTTCGTTTCTCCGTTTCTTTGTTCGTTTCTCCGTTTCTTTCTTCGTTTTTTCGTTTCTTTCTTCGTTTCCCCGTTTCTTTCTTCGTTTCTCCGTTTCCTTGTTCGTTTCTGCGTTTATTTCTTCGTTTCTCCTTTTATTTCTCCGTTTCTTTATCCGTTTCTCCGTTTCTTTGTTCGTTTCTCCGTTTCTTTCTTCGTTTCTCCGTTTCGTTCTTCGTTTCTCCGTTTCTTTCTTCGTTTCTGCGTTTCTTTCTTCGTTTCTCCGTTTCTTTCTTCGTTTCTCCGTTTCTTTGTTCGTTTCTCCGTTTCTTTGTTCGTATCTCCGTTTCTTTCTTCGTTTCTCCGTTTCTTTCTTCGTTTCTCCGTTTCTTTCTTCGTTTCTCCGTTTCCTTGTTCTTTTCTCCGTTTATTTCTTCGTTTCTCCACTTATTTCTCCGTTTCTTTCTTCGTTTCTCCGTTTATATCTTCGTTTCTCCGTTTATTTCTCCGTTTCTCCGTTTCTTTCATCGTTTCTCCGTTTCTTTGTTCGCTTCTCCTTTTCTTTCTTCGTTTCTCCGTTTCTTTCTTCGTTTCTCTGTTTCTTTCTTCGTTTCTCCGTTTATTTCTTCGTTTCTCCTTTTATTTCTCCGTTTCTTTATCCGTTTCTCCGTTTCTTTGTTCGTTTCTCCGTTTCTTTCTTCGTTTCTCCGTTTCATTCTTCGTTTCTCCGTTTCTTTGTTCGTTTCTCCGTTTCTTTGTTCGTTTCTCCGTTTCTTTGTTCGTTTCTCCGTTTCTTTGTTCGTTTCTCCGTTTCTTTCTTCGTTTCTGCGTTTCTTTCTTCGTTTCTCCGTTTCTTTCTTCGTTTATCCGTTTCTTTGTTCGTTTCTCCGTTCTTTGTTCGTTTCTCCGCTTCTTTCTTCGTTTCTCCGTTTCTTTCTTCGTTTCTGCGTTTCTTTGTTCGTTTGTCCGTTTCTTTCTTCGTTTCTCCGTTTCTTTCTTCGTTTCTGCGTTTCTTTGTTCGTTTGTCCGTTTCTTTCTTCGTTTCTCCGTTTATTTCTTCGTTTCTCCACTTATTTCTCCGTTTCTTTCTTCGTTTCTGCGTTTCTTTATTCGTTGCTCCGTTTCTTTCTTCGTTTCTCCGTTTCTTTCTTCGTTTCTGCGTTTCTTTCTTCGTTTCTCCGTTTCTTTCTTCGTTTCTCCGTTTCTTTGTTCGTTTCTCCGTTTCCTTCTTCGTTTCTCCGTTTCATTCTTCGTTTCTGCGTTTCATAGTTCGTTTCTCCGTTTCTTTCTTCGTTTCTCCGTTTCTATGTTCGTTTCTCCGTTTCTATCTTCGTTTCTGCGTTTCTTTCTTCGTTTCTCCGTTTCTTTCTTCGTTTCTCCGTTCTTTGTTCGTTTCTCCGCTTCTTTCTTCGTTTCTCCGTTTCTTTCTTCGTTTCTCCGTTTCTTTCTTCGTTTCACCGTTTCTTTCTTCGTTTCTCCGTTTGTTTCTCCGTGTCTCCATTTATTTCTCCGTTTCTCCGTTTCTTTCTTCGTTTCTCCGTTTCTTTCTTCGTTTCTCCGTTTCTTTGTTCGTTTCTCCGTCTCTTTGTTCGTTTCTCCGTTTCTATCTTCCTTTCTCCGTTTCTTTGTTCGTTTCTCCGTTTCTTTTTCCGTTTCTCAGTTTATTTCTTCGTTTCTCCATTTATTTCTCCTTTTCTTTCTTCGTTTCTTCGTTTCTTTCTTCGTTACTCCGTTTCCTTCTTCGTTTCTCCGTTTCTTTCTTCGTTTCTTCGTTTGTTTCTTCGTTACTCCATTTATTTCTCCGTTTCTTTCTTCGTTTCTCCGTTTCATCCTTCGTTTCGCCGTTTCTTTCTTCGTTTCTCCGTTTATTTCATCGTTTCTCCGTTTCATTCTTCGTTTCTGCGTTTCATTGTTCGTTTCTCCGTTTCTTTCTTCGTTTCTCCGTTTCTTTGTTCGTTTCTCCGTTTCTTTCTTCGTTTTTTCGTTTCTTTCTTCGTTTCCCCGTTTCTTTCTTCGTTTCTCCGTTTCCTTGTTCGTTTCTGCGTTTATTTCTTCGTTTCTCCTTTTATTTCTCCGTTTCTTTATCCGTTTCTCCGTTTCTTTGTTCGTTTCTCCGTTTCTTTCTTCGTTTCTCCGTTTCGTTCTTCGTTTCTCCGTTTCTTTCTTCGTTTCTGCGTTTCTTTCTTCGTTTCTCCGTTTCTTTCTTCGTTTCTCCGTTTCTTTGTTCGTTTCTCCGTTTCTTTGTTCGTATCTCCGTTTCTTTCTTCGTTTCTCCGTTTCTTTCTTCGTTTCTCCGTTTCTTTCTTCGTTTCTCCGTTTCCTTGTTCTTTTCTCCGTTTATTTCTTCGTTTCTCCACTTATTTCTCCGTTTCTTTCTTCGTTTCTCCGTTTATATCTTCGTTTCTCCGTTTATTTCTCCGTTTCTCCGTTTCTTTCATCGTTTCTCCGTTTCTTTGTTCGCTTCTCCTTTTCTTTCTTCGTTTCTCCGTTTCTTTCTTCGTTTCTCTGTTTCTTTCTTCGTTTCTCCGTTTATTTCTTCGTTTCTCCTTTTATTTCTCCGTTTCTTTATCCGTTTCTCCGTTTCTTTGTTCGTTTCTCCGTTCTTTCTTCGTTTCTCCGTTTCTTTCTTCGTTTCTACGTTTCTTCCTTCGTTTCTTTCTTCGTTTCTCCGTTTCTTTCTTCGCTTCTCCGTTTCCTTGTTCGTTTCTCCGTTTATTTCTTCGTTTCTCCATTTACTTCTCCGCTTTTTTCTTCGTTTCTCCGTCTCATTCTTCGTTTCCCCGTTTCTTTTTTCGTTTCTCTGTTTCTTTCTTCATTTCTCCGTTTCTTTCTTCGTTTCTGCGTTTCTTTCTTCGTTTCTCCGACTCTTTCTTCGTTTCTCCGTTTCTTTGTTCGTTTCTCCGTTTCTTTCTTCGTTTCTCCGTTTCTTTCTTCGTTTCTCCGTTTCTTTCTTCGTTTCTCCGTTTCTTTCTTCGTTTCTCCGTTTATTTCTTCGTTTCTCCATTTATTTCTCCGTTTCTCCGTTTCTTTGTTCGTTTCTCCGTTTCTTTGTTCGTTTCTCCATTTCTTTGTTCGTTTCTCTGTTTCTTTCTTCGTTTCTCCGTTTCTTTCTTCGTTTCTATCTTCGTTTCTCCGTTTCTTTCTTCGTTTCTCCGTTTCCTTGTTCGTTTCTGCGTTTATCTCCACGTTTCTCCATTTATTTCTCCGTTTCTTTCTTCGTTTCTTCGTTTCTTTCTTCGTTACACCGTTTCTTTCTTCGTTTCTCCGTTTCTTTCTTCGTTTCTTCGTTTCTTTCTTCGTTACACCGTTTCTTTCCTCGTTTCTCCATTTATTTCTCCGTTTCTCCGTTTCTTTGTTCGTTTCTCCGTTTCTTTGTTCGTTTCTCCATTTCTTTGTTCGTTTCTCTGTTTCTTTCTTCGTTTCTCCGTTTCTTTCTTCGTTTCTATCTTCGTTTCTCCGTTTCTTTCTTCGTTTCTCCGTTTCCTTGTTCGTTTCTCCGTTTATTTCTTCGTTTCTCCATTTATTTCTCCGTTTCTATCTTCGTTTCTCCGTTTCTTTGTTCGTTTCTCCGTTTCTTTCTTCGTTTCTCCGTTTCTTTCTTCGATTCTCCGTTCCTTTCTTCGTTTCTCCGTTTCTTTCTTCGTTTCTCCGTTTCTTTATTCGTTTCTCCGTTTATTTCTTCGTTTCTCCGTTTATTTATTCGTTTCTGCGTTTATTTCTCCGTTCCTCCGTTTCTTTGTTCGTTTCTCCGTTTCTTTGTTCGTTTCTCCGTTTCTTTGTTCGCATCTCCGTTTCTTTCTTCGTTCTCCGTTTCTTTCTTCGTTTCTCCCGTTTCTTTCTTCGTTTCTCCCGTTTCTTTCTTCGTTCTCCGTTTCCTTGTTCGCGTCTCCGTTTATTTCTTCGTTTCTCCCATTTATTTCTCCGTTTCATTCTTCGTTTCTCCGTTTCTTTGTTCGTTTCTCCGTTTCTTTCTTCGTTTATCCGTTTCTTGTTCGTTTCTCCATTTCTTTGTTCGTATCTCCGTTTCTTTCTTCGTTTCTCCGTTTCCTTGTTCGCGTCTCCGTTTGTTTCTTCGTTTCTCATTTATTTCTCCGTTTCATTCTTCGTTTTCTCCGTTTCTTTGTTCGTTTCTCCGTTTCTTTGTTCGTTTCTCCGTTTCTTTGTTCGGTTTCTCCGTTTCTTTGTTCGTTTCTCCGTTCCTTTCTTCGTTTCTGCGTTTATTTCTTCGTTTCTCCGTTTCTTTCTTCGTTTATCCGTTTTCTTTGTTCGTTTCTCCGTTTCTTTGTTCGTATCTCCGTTTCTTTCTTCGTATCACCGTTTCTTTGTTTGTTTCTCCGTTCCTTTGTTCGTTTCTCCGTTTCTTTCTTCGTTTCTCCGTTTCTTTCTTCGTTTCACCGTTTCTTTCTTCGTTTCTGCGTTTCTTTGTTCGTTTGTCCGTTTCTTTCTCGTTTCCCGTTTATTTCTTCGTTTCTCCACTTATTTCTCCGTTTCTTTCTTCGTTTCTGCGTTTCTTTATTCGTTGCTCCGTTTCTTTCTTCGTTTCTCCGTTTCTTTCTTCGTTTCTGCGTTTCTTTCTTCGTTTCTCCGTTTCTTTCTTCGTTTCTCCGTTTCTTTGTTCGTTTCTCCGTTTCCTTCTTCGTTTCTCCGTTTCATTCTTCGTTTCTGCGTTTCATAGTTCGTTTCTCCGTTTCTTTCTTCGTTTCTCCGTTTCTATGTTCGTTTCTCCGTTTCTATCTTCGTTTCTGCGTTTCTTTCTTCGTTTCTCCGTTTCTTTCTTCGTTTCTCCGTTCTTTGTTCGTTTCTCCGCTTCTTTCTTCGTTTCTCCGTTTCTTTCTTCGTTTCTCCGTTTCTTTCTTCGTTTCACCGTTTCTTTCTTCGTTTCTCCGTTTGTTTCTCCGTGTCTCCATTTATTTCTCCGTTTCTCCGTTTCTTTCTTCGTTTCTCCGTTTCTTTCTTCGTTTCTCCGTTTCTTTGTTCGTTTCTCCGTCTCTTTGTTCGTTTCTCCGTTTCTATCTTCCTTTCTCCGTTTCTTTGTTCGTTTCTCCGTTTCTTTTTCCGTTTCTCAGTTTATTTCTTCGTTTCTCCATTTATTTCTCCTTTTCTTTCTTCGTTTCTTCGTTTCTTTCTTCGTTACTCCGTTTCCTTCTTCGTTTCTCCGTTTCTTTCTTCGTTTCTTCGTTTGTTTCTTCGTTACTCCATTTATTTCTCCGTTTCTTTCTTCGTTTCTCCGTTTCATCCTTCGTTTCGCCGTTTCTTTCTTCGTTTCTCCGTTTATTTCATCGTTTCTCCGTTTCATTCTTCGTTTCTGCGTTTCATTGTTCGTTTCTCCGTTTCTTTCTTCGTTTCTCCGTTTCTTTGTTCGTTTCTCCGTTTCTTTCTTCGTTTTTTCGTTTCTTTCTTCGTTTCCCCGTTTCTTTCTTCGTTTCTCCGTTTCCTTGTTCGTTTCTGCGTTTATTTCTTCGTTTCTCCTTTTATTTCTCCGTTTCTTTATCCGTTTCTCCGTTTCTTTGTTCGTTTCTCCGTTTCTTTCTTCGTTTCTCCGTTTCGTTCTTCGTTTCTCCGTTTCTTTCTTCGTTTCTGCGTTTCTTTCTTCGTTTCTCCGTTTCTTTCTTCGTTTCTCCGTTTCTTTGTTCGTTTCTCCGTTTCTTTGTTCGTATCTCCGTTTCTTTCTTCGTTTCTCCGTTTCTTTCTTCGTTTCTCCGTTTCTTTCTTCGTTTCTCCGTTTCCTTGTTCTTTTCTCCGTTTATTTCTTCGTTTCTCCACTTATTTCTCCGTTTCTTTCTTCGTTTCTCCGTTTATATCTTCGTTTCTCCGTTTATTTCTCCGTTTCTCCGTTTCTTTCATCGTTTCTCCGTTTCTTTGTTCGCTTCTCCTTTTCTTTCTTCGTTTCTCCGTTTCTTTCTTCGTTTCTCTGTTTCTTTCTTCGTTTCTCCGTTTATTTCTTCGTTTCTCCTTTTATTTCTCCGTTTCTTTATCCGTTTCTCCGTTTCTTTGTTCGTTTCTCCGTTTCTTTCTTCGTTTCTCCGTTTCATTCTTCGTTTCTCCGTTTCTTTGTTCGTTTCTCCGTTTCTTTGTTCGTTTCTCCGTTTCTTTGTTCGTTTCTCCGTTTCTTTGTTCGTTTCTCCGTTTCTTTCTTCGTTTCTGCGTTTCTTTCTTCGTTTCTCCGTTTCTTTCTTCGTTTATCCGTTTCTTTGTTCGTTTCTCCGTTCTTTGTTCGTTTCTCCGCTTCTTTCTTCGTTTCTCCGTTTCTTTCTTCGTTTCTGCGTTTCTTTGTTCGTTTGTCCGTTTCTTTCTTCGTTTCTCCGTTTCTTTCTTCGTTTCTGCGTTTCTTTGTTCGTTTGTCCGTTTCTTTCTTCGTTTCTCCGTTTATTTCTTCGTTTCTCCACTTATTTCTCCGTTTCTTTCTTCGTTTCTGCGTTTCTTTATTCGTTGCTCCGTTTCTTTCTTCGTTTCTCCGTTTCTTTCTTCGTTTCTGCGTTTCTTTCTTCGTTTCTCCGTTTCTTTCTTCGTTTCTCCGTTTCTTTGTTCGTTTCTCCGTTTCCTTCTTCGTTTCTCCGTTTCATTCTTCGTTTCTGCGTTTCATAGTTCGTTTCTCCGTTTCTTTCTTCGTTTCTCCGTTTCTATGTTCGTTTCTCCGTTTCTATCTTCGTTTCTGCGTTTCTTTCTTCGTTTCTCCGTTTCTTTCTTCGTTTCTCCGTTCTTTGTTCGTTTCTCCGCTTCTTTCTTCGTTTCTCCGTTTCTTTCTTCGTTTCTCCGTTTCTTTCTTCGTTTCACCGTTTCTTTCTTCGTTTCTCCGTTTGTTTCTCCGTGTCTCCATTTATTTCTCCGTTTCTCCGTTTCTTTCTTCGTTTCTCCGTTTCTTTCTTCGTTTCTCCGTTTCTTTGTTCGTTTCTCCGTCTCTTTGTTCGTTTCTCCGTTTCTATCTTCCTTTCTCCGTTTCTTTGTTCGTTTCTCCGTTTCTTTTTCCGTTTCTCAGTTTATTTCTTCGTTTCTCCATTTATTTCTCCTTTTCTTTCTTCGTTTCTTCGTTTCTTTCTTCGTTACTCCGTTTCCTTCTTCGTTTCTCCGTTTCTTTCTTCGTTTCTTCGTTTGTTTCTTCGTTACTCCATTTATTTCTCCGTTTCTTTCTTCGTTTCTCCGTTTCATCCTTCGTTTCGCCGTTTCTTTCTTCGTTTCTCCGTTTATTTCATCGTTTCTCCGTTTCATTCTTCGTTTCTGCGTTTCATTGTTCGTTTCTCCGTTTCTTTCTTCGTTTCTCCGTTTCTTTGTTCGTTTCTCCGTTTCTTTCTTCGTTTTTTCGTTTCTTTCTTCGTTTCCCCGTTTCTTTCTTCGTTTCTCCGTTTCCTTGTTCGTTTCTGCGTTTATTTCTTCGTTTCTCCTTTTATTTCTCCGTTTCTTTATCCGTTTCTCCGTTTCTTTGTTCGTTTCTCCGTTTCTTTCTTCGTTTCTCCGTTTCGTTCTTCGTTTCTCCGTTTCTTTCTTCGTTTCTGCGTTTCTTTCTTCGTTTCTCCGTTTCTTTCTTCGTTTCTCCGTTTCTTTGTTCGTTTCTCCGTTTCTTTGTTCGTATCTCCGTTTCTTTCTTCGTTTCTCCGTTTCTTTCTTCGTTTCTCCGTTTCTTTCTTCGTTTCTCCGTTTCCTTGTTCTTTTCTGCGTTTATTTCTTCGTTTCTCCACTTATTTCTCCGTTTCTTTCTTCGTTTCTCCGTTTATATCTTCGTTTCTCCGTTTATTTCTCCGTTTCTCCGTTTCTTTCATCGTTTCTCCGTTTCTTTGTTCGCTTCTCCTTTTCTTTCTTCGTTTCTCCGTTTCTTTCTTCGTTTCTCTGTTTCTTTCTTCGTTTCTCCGTTTATTTCTTCGTTTCTCCTTTTATTTCTCCGTTTCTTTATCCGTTTCTCCGTTTCTTTGTTCGTTTCTCCGTTTCTTTCTTCGTTTCTCCGTTTCATTCTTCGTTTCTCCGTTTCTTTGTTCGTTTCTCCGTTTCTTTGTTCGTTTCTCCGTTTCTTTGTTCGTTTCTCCGTTTCTTTGTTCGTTTCTCCGTTTCTTTCTTCGTTTCTGCGTTTCTTTCTTCGTTTCTCCGTTTCTTTCTTCGTTTATCCGTTTCTTTGTTCGTTTCTCCGTTCTTTGTTCGTTTCTCCGCTTCTTTCTTCGTTTCTCCGTTTCTTTCTTCGTTTCTCCGTTTCTTTCTTCGTTTCACCGTTCCTTTCTTCGTTTCTCCGTTTGTTTCTCCGTGTCTCCATTTATTTCTCCGTTTCTCCGTTTCTTTCTTCGTCTCTCCGTTTCTTTCTTCGTTACTCCGTTTCTTTCTTCGTTTCTCCGTTTCCTTCTTCGTTTCTCCGTTTCTCCGTTTCTTTCTTCGTTTGTCCGTTTCTTTGTCCGTTTCTCTGTTTGTTTCTTCGTTTCTACGTTTATTTCTTTGTTTCTCCGTTTCTTTCTTCGTTTCTCCGTTTCTTTCTTCGTTTCTCCGATTATTTCTTCGTTTCTCCGTTTATTTATTCGTTTCTCCATTTATTTCTCCGTTCGTCCGTTTCTTTCTTCGTTTCTCCGTTTCTTTGTTCGTTTCCCCGTTTCTTTGTTCCTATCTCCGTTTCTTTCTTCGTTTCTCCGTTTCTTTCTTCGTTTTTCCGTTTCTTTCTTCGTCTCTCCGTTTCTTTCTTCGTTTCTCCGTTTCCTTGTTCATTTCTCCGTTTATTTTTTCGTTTCTCCATTTATTTCTCCGTTTCTTTCTTCGTTTCTCCGTTTCTTTGTTCGTTTCTCCGTTTCTTTCTTCGTTTCTCCGTTTCTTTGTTCGTTTCTCCGTTTCTTTGTTCGTTTCTCCGTTTCTTTCTTCGTTTCTCCGTTTATATCTTCGTTTCTCCGTTTATTTCTCCGTTTCTCCGTTTCTTTCATCGTTTCTCCGTTTCTTTGTTCGCTTCTCCGTTTCTTTTTCCGTTTCTCGGATTATTTCTTCGTTTCTCCCTTTATTTCTCCGTTTCTTTCTTCGTTTCTCCGTTTGTTTGTTCGTTTCTCCGTTTCTTTGTACGTTTCTCCGTTTCTTTCTTCGTTTCTCCGTTTCTTCCTTCGTTTCTTTCTTCGTTTCTCCGTTTCTTTCTTCGTTTCTCCGTTTCTTTCTTCGTTTCTCCGTTTATTTCTTCGTTTCTCCATTTGTTTCTCCGTTTCTCCGTTTCTTTGTCCGTTTCTCCGTTTCTTTCTTCGTTTCTTCGTTTCTTTTTTCGTTACACTGTTTCTTTCTTCGTTTCTCCGTTTCTTTCTTCGTTTCTCCGTTTCTTCCTTCGTTTCTCCGTTTATTTCTTCGTTTCTCCATTTATTTCTCCGTTTCTCCGTTTCTTTCTTCGTTTCTCCGTTTGTTTGTTCGTTTCTCCGTTTGTTTGTTCGTTTCTCCGTTTCTTTCCTCGTTTCTCCGTTTATTTGTTCGTTTCTCCGTTTATTTCTTCGTTTCTCCATTTATTTCTCCGTTTCTCCGTTTATTTCTTCGTTTCTCCATTTATTTCTACGATTCTCCGTTTCATTCTTCGTTTCTCCGTTTCTTTGTTCGTTTCTCCGTTTCTTTGTTCGTCTCTCCGTTTCTTTTATCGTTTCTCCGTTTCTTTGTTCGTTTCTCCGTTTCTTTCTCCGTTTCTCGGTCTATTTCTTCGTTTCTGCATTTATTTCTCCGATTCTCCGTTTCGTTCTTCGTTTCTCAGTTCCTTTCATCGTTTCTCCGTTTCTTTCTTCGTTTCTCCGTTTCTTTCTTCGTTTGTCCGTTTCTTTCTTCGTTTCTGCGTTTCTTTCTTCGTTTCTCCGTTTCTTTGTTCGTTTCTCCGTTTCATTCTTCGTTTCTGCGTTTCATTGTTCGTTTCTCCGTTTCTTTCTTCGTTTCTCCGTTTCTTCGTTCGTTTCTCCGCTTCTTTCTTCGTTTCTCCGTTTCTTTCTTCGTTTCTCCGTTTCTTTCTTCGTTTCACCGTTCCTTTCTTCGTTTCTCCGTTTGTTTCTCCGTGTCTCCATTTATTTCTCCGTTTCTCCGTTTCTTTCTTCGTCTCTCCGTTTCTTTCTTCGTTACTCCGTTTCTTTCTTCGTTTCTCCGTTTCCTTCTTCGTTTCTCCGTTTCTCCGTTTCTTTCTTCGTTTGTCCGTTTCTTTGTCCGTTTCTCTGTTTGTTTCTTCGTTTCTACGTTTATTTCTTTGTTTCTCCGTTTCTTTCTTCGTTTCTCCGTTTCTTTCTTCGTTTCTCCGATTATTTCTTCGTTTCTCCGTTTATTTATTCGTTTCTCCATTTATTTCTCCGTTCGTCCGTTTCTTTCTTCGTTTCTCCGTTTCTTTGTTCGTTTCCCCGTTTCTTTGTTCCTATCTCCGTTTCTTTCTTCGTTTCTCCGTTTCTTTCTTCGTTTTTCCGTTTCTTTCTTCGTCTCTCCGTTTCTTTCTTCGTTTCTCCGTTTCCTTGTTCATTTCTCCGTTTATTTTTTCGTTTCTCCATTTATTTCTCCGTTTCTTTCTTCGTTTCTCCGTTTCTTTGTTCGTTTCTCCGTTTCTTTCTTCGTTTCTCCGTTTCTTTGTTCGTTTCTCCGTTTCTTTGTTCGTTTCTCCGTTTCTTTCTTCGTTTCTCCGTTTATATCTTCGTTTCTCCGTTTATTTCTCCGTTTCTCCGTTTCTTTCATCGTTTCTCCGTTTCTTTGTTCGCTTCTCCGTTTCTTTTTCCGTTTCTCGGATTATTTCTTCGTTTCTCCATTTATTTCTCCGTTTCTTTCTTCGTTTCTCCGTTTGTTTGTTCGTTTCTCCGTTTCTTTGTACGTTTCTCCGTTTCTTTCTTCGTTTCTCCGTTTCTTCCTTCGTTTCTTTCTTCGTTTCTCCGTTTCTTTCTTCGTTTCTCCGTTTCTTTCTTCGTTTCTCCGTTTATTTCTTCGTTTCTCCATTTGTTTCTCCGTTTCTCCGTTTCTTTGTCCGTTTCTCCGTTTCTTTCTTCGTTTCTTCGTTTCTTTTTTCGTTACACTGTTTCTTTCTTCGTTTCTCCGTTTCTTTCTTCGTTTCTCCGTTTCTTCCTTCGTTTCTCCGTTTATTTCTTCGTTTCTCCATTTATTTCTCCGTTTCTCCGTTTCTTTCTTCGTTTCTCCGTTTGTTTGTTCGTTTCTCCGTTTGTTTGTTCGTTTCTCCGTTTCTTTCCTCGTTTCTCCGTTTATTTGTTCGTTTCTCCGTTTATTTCTTCGTTTCTCCATTTATTTCTCCGTTTCTCCGTTTATTTCTTCGTTTCTCCATTTATTTCTACGATTCTCCGTTTCATTCTTCGTTTCTCCGTTTCTTTGTTCGTTTCTCCGTTTCTTTGTTCGTCTCTCCGTTTCTTTTATCGTTTCTCCGTTTCTTTGTTCGTTTCTCCGTTTCTTTCTCCGTTTCTCGGTCTATTTCTTCGTTTCTGCATTTATTTCTCCGATTCTCCGTTTCGTTCTTCGTTTCTCAGTTCCTTTCATCGTTTCTCCGTTTCTTTCTTCGTTTCTCCGTTTCTTTCTTCGTTTGTCCGTTTCTTTCTTCGTTTCTGCGTTTCTTTCTTCGTTTCTCCGTTTCTTTGTTCGTTTCTCCGTTTCATTCTTCGTTTCTGCGTTTCATTGTTCGTTTCTCCGTTTCTTTCTTCGTTTCTCCGTTTCTTCGTTCGTTTCTCCGTTTCTTTCTTCGTTTTTTCGTTTCTTGCTTCGTTTCTCCGTTTCTTTCTTCGTTTCTCCCTTTCCTTGTACGTTTCTCCGTTTATTTCTTCGTTTCTCCATTTATTTCTCCGATCTTTCTTCGTTTCTCCGTTTCTTTGTTCGTTTCTCCGTTTCTTTGTTCGTTTCTCCGTTTCTTTGTTTGTTTCTCCGTTTCTCCGTTTCTTTCTTCGTTTCTCCGTTTCTTTCGTCGTTTCTGCGTTTCTTTGTTCGTTTCTCCGTTTCTTTCCTCGTTTCTCCGTTTCTTTGTTCGTTTCTCCGTTTCTTTGTTCGTTTCTCCGTTTCTTTCTTCGTTTCTCCGTTTCTTTCTTCGTTTCTCCGTTTCCTTGTTCGTTTCTCCGTTTATTTCTTCGTTTCTCCATTTATTTCTCCGTTTCTTTCTTCGTTTCTCCGTTTCTTTGTTCGTTTCTCCGTTTCTTTCTTCGTTTCTCCGTTTCTTTCTTCGATTCTCCGTTCCTTTCTTCGTTTCTCCGTTTCTTTCTTCGTTTCTCCGTTTCTTTATTCGTTTCTCCGTTTATTTCTTCGTTTCTCCGTTTATTTCTTCGTTTCTGCGTTTATTTCTCCGTTCCTCCGTTTCTTTGTTCGTTTCTCCGTTTCTTTCTTCGTTTCTCCGTTTCCTTGTTCGCGTCTCCATTTATTTCTTCGTTTCTCCATTTATTTCTCCGTTTCATTCTTCGTTTCTCCGTTTCATTGTTCGTTTCTCCGTTTCTTTGTTCGTTTCTCCGTTTCTTTGTTCGTTTCTCCGTTTCTTTCTTCGTTTCTGCGTTGCTTTCTTCGTTTCTCCGTTTCTTTCTTCGTTTATCCGTTTCTTTGTTCGTTTCTCCGTTTCTTTGTTCGTATCTCCGTTTCTTTCTTCGTTTCTCCGTTTCCTTGTTCGCGTCTCCGTTTATTTCTTCGTTTCTCCATTTATTTCTCCGTTTCATTCTTCGTTTCTCCGTTTCTTTGTTCGTTTCTCCGTTTCTTTGTTCGTTTCTCCGTTTCTTTGTTCGTTTCTCCGTTTCTTTGTTCGTTTCTCCGTTCCTTTCTTCGTTTCTGCGTTTATTTCTTCGTTTCTCCGTTTCTTTCTTCGTTTATCCGTTTCTTTGTTCGTTTCTCCGTTTCTTTGTTCGTATCTCCGTTTCTTTCTTCGTATCTCCGTTTCTTTGTTTGTTTCTCCGTTCCTTTGTTCGTTTCTCCGTTTCTTTCTTCGTTTCTCCGTTTCTTTCTTCGTTTCTCCGTTTCTTTCTTCGTTTCTGCGTTTCTTTGTTCGTTTGTCCGTTTCTTTCTTCGTTTCTCCGTTTATTTCTTCGTTTCTCCACTTATTTCTCCGTTTCTTTCTTCGTTTCTGCGTTTCTTTATTCGTTTCTCCGTTTCTTTCTTCGTTTCTCCGTTTCTTTCTTCGATTCTGCGATTCTTTCTTCGTTTCTCCGTTTCTTTCTTCGTTTCTCCGTTTCTTTGTTCGTTTCTCCGTTTCCTTCTTCGTTTCTCCGTTTCATTCTTCGTTTCTGCGTTTCATAGTTCGTTTCTCCGTTTCTTTCTTCGTTTCTCCGTTTCTATGTTCGTTTCTCCGTTTCTATCTTCGTTTCTGCGTTTCTTTCTTCGTTTCTCCGATTGTTTCTTCGTTTCTCCGTTCTTTGTTCGTTTCTCCGCTTCTTTCTTCGTTTCTCCGTTTCTTTCTTCGTTTCTCCGTTTCTTTCTTCGTTTCACCGTTTCTTTCTTCGTTTCTTCGTTTGTTTCTTCGTTACTTCATTTATTTCTCCGTTTCTTTCTTCGTTTCTCCGTTTCATCCTTCGTTTCGCCGTTTCTTTCTTCATTTCTCCGTTTATTTCATCGTTTCTCCGTTTCATTCTTCGTTTCTGCGTTTCATTGTTCGTTTCTCCGTTTCTTTCTTCGTTTCTCCGTTTCTTTGTTCGTTTCTCCGTTTCTTTCTTCGTTTTTTCGTTTCTTTCTTCGTTTCCCCGTTTCTTTCTTCGTTTCTCCGTTTCCTTGTTCGTTTCTGCGTTTATTTCTTCGTTTCTCCTTTTATTTCTCCGTTTCTTTATCCGTTTCTCCGTTTCTTTGTTCGTTTCTCCGTTTCTTTCTTCGTTTCTCCGTTTCGTTCTTCGTTTCTCCGTTTCTTTCTTCGTTTCTGCGTTTCTTTCTTCGTTTCTCCGTTTCTTTCTTCGTTTCTCCGTTTCTTTGTTCGTTTCTCCGTTTCTTTCTTCGTTTCTCCGTTTCTTTCTTCGTTTCTCCGTTTCTTTCTTCGTTTCTCCGTTTCTTTCTTCGTTTCTCCGTTTCCTTGTTCGTTTCTCCGTTTATTTCTTCGTTTCTCCACTTATTTCTCCGTTTCTTTCTTCGTTTCTCCGTTTATATCTTCGTTTCTCCGTTTATTTCTCCGTTTCTCCGTTTCTTTCATCGTTTCTCCGTTTCTTTGTTCGCTTCTCCGTTTCTTTCCTCGTTTCTCCGTTTCTTTCTTCGTTTCTCTGTTTCTTTCTTCGTTTCTCCGTTTATTTCTTCGTTTCTCCTTTTATTTCTCCGTTTCTTTATCCGTTTCTCCGTTTCTTTGTTCGTTTCTCCGTTTCTTTCTTCGTTTCTCCGTTTCATTCTTCGTTTCTCCGTTTCTTTGTTCGTTTCTCCGTTTCTTTGTTCGTTTCTCCGTTTCTTTGTTCGTTTCTCCGTTCTTTGTTCGTTTCTCCGCTTCTTTCTTCGTTTCTCCGTTTATATCTTCGTTTCTCCGTTTATTTCTCCGTTTCTCCGTTTCTTTCATCGTTTCTCCGTTTCTTTGTTCGCTTCTCCGTTTCTTTTTCCGTTTCTCGGATTATTTCTTCGTTTCTCCATTTATTTCTCCGTTTCTTTCTTCGTTTCTCCGTTTGTTTGTTCGTTTCTCCGTTTCTTTGTACGTTTCTCCGTTTCTTTCTTCGTTTCTCCGTTTCTTCCTTCGTTTCTTTCTTCGTTTCTCCGTTTCTTTCTTCGTTTCTCCGTTTCTTTCTTCGTTTCTCCGTTTATTTCTTCGTTTCTCCATTTGTTTCTCCGTTTCTCCGTTTCTTTGTTCGTTTCTCCGTTTCTTTCTTCGTTTCTTCGTTTCTTTTTTCGTTACACTGTTTCTTTCTTCGTTTCTCCGTTTCTTTCTTCGTTTCTCCGTTTCTTCCTTCGTTTCTCCGTTTATTTCTTCGTTTCTCCATTTATTTCTCCGTTTCTCCGTTTCTTTCTTCGTTTCTCCGTTTGTTTGTTCGTTTCTCCGTTTGTTTGTTCGTTTCTCCGTTTCTTTCTTCGTTTCTCCGTTTATTTGTTCGTTTCTCCGTTTATTTCTCCGTTTCTCCATTTATTTCTCCGTTTCTCCGTTTATTTCTTCGTTTCTCCATTTATTTCTACGATTCTCCGTTTCATTCTTCGTTTCTCCGTTTCTTTGTTCGTTTCTCCGTTTCTTTGTTCGTCTCTCCGTTTCTTTTATCGTTTCTCCGTTTCTTTGTTCGTTTCTCCGTTTCTTTCTCCGTTTCTCGGTCTATTTCTTCGTTTCTGCATTTATTTCTCCGATTCTCCGTTTCGTTCTTCGTTTCTCAGTTCCTTTCATCGTTTCTCCGTTTCTTTCTTCGTTTCTCCGTTTCTTTCTTCGTTTGTCCGTTTCTTTCTTCGTTTCTGCGTTTCTTTCTTCGTTTCTCCGTTTCTTTGTTCGTTTCTCCGTTTCATTCTTCGTTTCTGCGTTTCATTGTTCGTTTCTCCGTTTCTTCGTTCGTTTCTCCGTTTCTTTCTTCGTTTTTTCGTTTCTTGCTTCGTTTCTCCGTTTCTTTCTTCGTTTCTCCCTTTCCTTGTACGTTTCTCCGTTTATTTCTTCGTTTCTCCATTTATTTCTCCGATCTTTCTTCGTTTCTCCCTTTCTTTGTTCGTTTCTCCGTTTCTTTGTTCGTTTCTCCGTTTCTTTGTTCGTTTCTCCGTTTCTCCGTTTCTTTCTTCGTTTCTCCGTTTCCTTCTTCGTTTCTGCGTTTCTTTGTTCGTTTCTCCGTTTCTTTCCTCGTTTCTCCGTTTCTTTGTTCGTTTCTCCGTTTCTTTGTTCGTTTCTCTGTATCTTTCTTCGTTTCTCTGTTTCTTTCTTCGTTTCTCCGTTTCTTTCTTCGTTTCTCCGTTTCCTTGTTCGTTTCTCCGTTTATTTCTTCGTTTCTCCATTTATTTCTCCGTTTCTTTCTTCGTTTCTCCGTTTCTTTCTTCGTTTCTCCGTTTCTTTCTTCGTTTCTCCGTTTCTTTCTTCGTTTCTCCGTTTCTTTCATCGTTTCTCCGTTTCTTCAACCGTTTCTCCGTTTATTTCTTCGTTTCTCCATTTATTTCTCCGTATCTCCGTTTCTTTCTTCGTCTCTCCGTTTCTTTCTTCGTTTCTCAATTCTTTCTTCGTTTCTCCGTTTCTTTGTTCGTTTCTCCATTTATTTCTCCGTTTCTCCGTTTATTTCTTCGTTTCTCCATTTATTTCTCCGATTCTCCGTTTCTTTCTTCGTTTCTCCGTTTCTTTCTCCGTTTCTCCGTTTCTTTCTTCGTTTCTGCGTTTCTTTCTTCGTTTCTCCGATTCTTTGTTCGTTTCTCCGTTTCTTTGTTCGTTTCTCCGTTTCTTTCTTCGTCTCTCCGTTTCTTTCTTTGTTTCTCCGTTTATTTCTTCGTTTCTCCGTTTCTTTCTTCGTTTCTGCGTTTCCTTGTTCGTTTCTTCGTTTCTCCATTTATTTCTCCGTTTCTTTCTTCGTTTCTCCGTTTCTTAGTTCGTTTCTCCGGTTCTTTCTTCGTTCCTCCGTTTATTTCTTCGTTTCTCCGTTTCTTTCTTCGTTTCTCCGTTTCTTAGTTCGTTTCTCCGGTTCTTTCTTCGTTCCTCCGTTTCTTTCTTCGTTTCTCCGTTTCTTTCTTCGTTTCTGCGTTTCTTTCTTCGTTTCTCCGTATCTTTGTTCGTTTCTCCGTTTCTTTGTTCGTTTCTCCGTTTCTTTCTTCATTTCTCCGTTTCTTTCTTCGTTTCGGCGTTTCTTTCTTCGCTTCTCCGTTTCTTTCTTCGTTTCTCCGTTTCTTTGTGCGTTTCTCCGTTTCTTTCTTCGTTTCTCCGTTTCTTTCTTCGTTTCTCCGTTTCTTTCTTCGTTTCTCCGTTTCTTTCTTCGCTTCTCCGTTTATATATTCGTTTCTCCATTTATTTCTCCGTTTCTTTCTTCGTTTCTCCGTTTCTTTCTTCGTTTCTCCGTTTCTTTCTTCGCTTCTCCGTTTATATCTTCGTTTCTCCATTTATTTCTTCGCTTCTCCGTTTATATCTTCGTTTCTCCATTTATTTCTCCGTTTCTTTCTTCGTTTCTCCGTTTCTTTCTTCGTTTCTCCGTTTCTTTCTTCGTTTCTCCGTTTCTTTCTTCGTTTCTCCGTTTCTTTCTTCGCTTCTCCGTTTATATCTTCGTTTCTCCATTTATTTCTCCGTTTCCTTCTTCGTTTCTCCGTTTCTTTCTTCGTTTCTCCGTTTCTTTCTTCGCTTCACCGTTTATATCTTCGTTTCTCCATTCATTTCTCCGTTTCTTTCTTCGTTTCTCCGTTTCTTTCTTCGTTTCTCCGTTTCTTTCTTCGTTTCTCCGTTTCTTTCTTCGTTTCTCCGTTTCTTTCTTCGCTTCTCCGTTTATATCTTCGTTTCTCCATTTATTTCTCCGTTTCTTTCTTCGTTTCTCCGATTCTTTCTTCGTTTCTCCGTTTCTTTGTTCGTTTCTCCGTTTCTTTGTTCGTTTCTCCGTTTCTTTCTTCGTTTCTCCGTTTCTTAGTTCGTTTCTCCGGTTCTTTCTTCGTTCCTCCGTTTCTTTCTTCGTTTCTCCGTCTCTTTCTTCGTTTCTGCGTTTCTTTCTTCGTTTCTCCGTTTCTTTGTTCGTTTCTCCGTTTCTTTCTTCGTTTCTCCGTTTCTTTCTTCATTTCTCCGTTTCTTTCTTCATTTCTGCGTTTCTTTCTTCGCTTCTCCGTTTCTTTCTTCGTTTCTCCTTTTCTTTCTTCGTTTCTCCGTTTCTTTCTTCGTTTTTCCGTTTCTTTCTTCGCTTCTCCGTTTCTTTCTTCGTTTCTCCGTTTCTTTCTTCGTTTCTCCGTTTCCTTGTTCGTTTCTGCGTTTCTCCATTTATTTCTCCGTTTCTTTCTTCGTTTCACCGTTTCTTAGATCGTTTCTCCGTTTCTTTCTTCGTCTCTCCGTTTCTTTCTTCGTCTCTCCCTTTCTTTCTTCGTTTCTCCGTTTCTTTCTTCGTTTCTCCGTTTCTTTCTTCGTTTCTTTCTTCGTTTCTCCGTTTCTTTCTTCGTTTCACCGTTTCTTTCTTCGTTTCTCCGTTTATTTCTTCGTTTCTCCATTTATTTCTCCATTTCTCCGTTTCTTTCTTCGTTTCTCCGTTTCTTTCTTCGTTTCTCCGTTTCTTTCTTCGTTTCTCCGTTTCTTTCTTCGTTTCTCCGTTTCTTTCTTCGTTTCTCCGTTTCTTTCTTCGTTTCTCCGTTTATATCTTCGTTTCTCCGTTTCGTTCATCGCTTCTTCGCTTCTCCGTTTGTTTCTTCCTTTCTCCGTTTATATCTTCGTTTCTCCATTTATTTCTCCGTTTCTTTCTTCGTTTCTCCGTTTCATTCTTCGTTTCTCCTTTTCTTTCTTCGTTTCTCCGTTTCTTTCTTCGTTTCTCCGTTTCTTCCTTCGTTTCTTCGTTTCTCCGTTTCTCCGTTTCTCCGTTTCGATTAAATGATTATAATATTTATAATTTCTATTATAAATCATTTGATCTATAGATAAATTAGACACTAATACTCTAAATACATATTTAATATATTTTTTAATCTCTTTAGCCTCCAGAAGAATGTTATTTATACTATTTACTATATATAATAATTTACACAGAATCGGAAATAAATCTAGTTATTTATTTATAATAATTTTTTTTTTTCACTTATCTTAAAAATTGAGATGTACTCTTTAAATGTTCGATAGATTTCTTTAATTTATTCATTAAATTGATAAATCTATTCTTTATAATAACTTTAATAAAATTAATCCCTATAATTATTATAGAACTCATATTAAAATTTAATAATGAAATTTATTTTATTTGTCTAATTAATGTAATTATTGCCCCTATCATTTGCTTAAACAAAAAAATCAGTCATAATAATTATAGGATATTCATCTGTTATACAAACATCTATTATAGTTATTTTATTAATAATTAACAAAAATACGTTTTTAACATATTTCATTTTATATTCAATAATATCTTTAATTTTAATTTTTATATTTAAAATAATAAAGATTAACTCTTCTTCCTTATTTAATATATTAACCTCTAATAAAAGAAAAATTATTTTATACTCAATAATTATAATGTAAACAAATTTCCCACCTATAGCACTCTTTATACTGAAATAAATCGTCCTAGAAACATTAATAAATTCAAGAATAAAATTTACCGTGGAAGGTTTAATTTTACATTTATTCGAAAGATGAAACATACAAAAGTTTGTACAAAAGTATTTATTTATTTTATCGCACAGTAGGGAATATCATACAAATGGAAATACTTACCTCTAATGTCGGTAAATTGTACTTGTCGCGCCATTTATTTGTGGAAATTAGAACAATTCCTCGACAAACTAGAGCGTTTCTCCGCCAGGTGTTTTCACCCCTTAAGTGTAGTTTAACCCTTTCTCCAATAGATGGCAACCCATGTAATTACCACGTTACAGGGATTTGTAATTGCGGGTTCAGAATATATTTGCATACATACAAACTATAATTCCGATATGCAGAGAAATATTCATTTATTTTATCCCACGGCTTCTTCGATCGTATTTGTTCGATCTAACCGAATATTTCAAGAAATTGATGGCTTTTTATACCGAAACATTGTCAAAAATTGTTTAATCTACGGTCCAACGACGGTTGTTAATAATTATGATAAATAAATGTCAAGATATTGCGAAGTCTGCGAAGGCGAACGGTTTCAGTGAATGTTTGTTCATTTCAGCGATTGTTATTAACATTTACGCATGTTCCCTATATTGATCGAACAATGTGCATCTTATTTATGTATTGCAATTAATTAAGAAACTTATCGAAATTTATTTTGATCGAGACTCCACGTTAAAACGTGTTTCGTAAAGTTTTAAAGCACGGAAAGTAACAATTGTTCATTAGATACATTAATTTAACATTTGCTTAATTCTTATAATTTACACAATACGCGTAGAAGTGGTATTTTTTACACAAAAGTGCCAAAATTCAATTAATCGCTTTTTTAGATAGAAAAATCACCGCGATAAATACTTGTGAATCGATAATCGATACGTGCAGCCTTGAGAATGTCAGTTGGATCTCAAGGAAAAATTCCTTCGCGAACAAGGAATATTTCAACGAAATGATATTTTAAGCCATTATTTATACTAGGACATTGCTAATAATTGTCTAATGTAAGATCCTACGACAGTTGTTAATAATTATGATAAACAAACATCAAGATATTGCGAAATCTTCGAGGGCGAATGGTTTCGGTGAATGTTTGTTCATTTCAGCGATTGTTATTAAAATTTACGCATGTTCCCTATATTGATCGAACAATGTGCATCTTATTTATGCATTAAAAATGATTGATTCGCCTCTAGCAATTGATTTTGATCGAACTTCAAAGTAAAGAGATGTTTCTTAAAGTTTTAAAACATGGAAAGTAATAATTGTCTATGAGATATATCAATTTAACATTTGATTAATACATGAAGAAACGAAATTTTTGGTAAAATAAGTGAATAAAAAATAATTATTATAAATAAATAATTAGATTTATTTCCGATTCTGTGTAAATTATTATATACAGTAAATAGTATAAATAAAATTCTTCTGGAGGCTAAAGAGATTAAAAAATATATTAAATATGTATTTAGAGTATTAGTGTACAATTTAACTACAGATCAAATGATTTATAATAGAAATTATAAATATTCTCCCATATCTCGCGAACGGATTGACGAACTTCAGAAATTCCTGTTGCATCTGAAAGTTGAAACTCGCCCGATTACAATGGTATGTGTAGTTTTCCCCTAAGCCATTATAGTTATTGGTTTCGAGTATCAGACTTGCGAAAATTTTGATGGTTTCTCAACCATTCCTTAACTTCAAACTCCCATATCTCGCGAACGGATTGACGAACTCGAGAAATTCCTGTTGCATCTGAAAGTAGAAACCCGCCCCATTACAATGGTGTGTGTACTTTTCCCCTAGGCCATTGTAGTTATTTGTTTCCAGTATCAGAATTACGAAAATTTCGATGGTTTCTCAACCATTCCTTAACTTCAAACTCCCATATCTCGCGAACGGATAGACGAACTCGAGAAATTCCTGTTGCATCTGAAAGTAGAAACTCGACCGATTACAATGGTGTGTGTACTTTTCGCCTAGGCCATTCCAGTTATTGGTTTCTAGCATCAGAATTGCGAAAATTTTGATGGTTTCTCAACCATCTGTTAACTTCAAACTCCCATATCTCGCGATCGGATTGACGTGCTCGCGAAATTCCTGTTGCATCTGACAGCAGAAACTCGCCCGATTACAACGGTATGTGTATTTTTGCCCTAGGCCATAGTAGTTATTGGTTTCGAGTATCAGACTTGCGAAATTTTGATGGTTTCTCAACCATACCTTAATTTCAAACTCCCATATCTCGCGAACGGATTGACGAATCCGAAAAATTTCTGTTACATCTGAAAGTAGAAACTCGCCCGATTACAATGGTGTTTGTACTTTTCCCCTACGCCATTCCAGTTATTGGTTTCGAGTATCAGAATTGCGAAAACTTTGGTGGTTTCTCAACCATCTCTTAACTCCAAACTTCGATATTTCGCGAACGGATTGACGAATTCGAAAAATTTCTGTTGCGTCTGAAAGTAGAAACTCTCCCGATTAGAACGGTATGTGCATTTTTCCCCTATGCCATTGTAGTTATTGGTTTCGAGTATCAGACTTGCGAAAATTTTGATGGATTGTCAACCATTCCTTAACTTCAAACTCCCATATCTCGCGAACGGATTGACGAACTCGAGAAATTCCTGTTGCATCTGAAAGTAGAAACTCGCACGATTACATTGGTGTGTGTACTTTTCCCCTAGGCCATTCCAGTTATTGGTTTCGAGTATCAGACCAGCGAAAATTTTGGTGGCTGCTCAACCATCTCTTAATTCCAAACTCTGATATTTCGCGAACGGATTGACGAATCCGAAAAATTTCTCTTGCATCTGAAAGTAGAAGCTCTCCCGATTACAACGGTATGTGTATTTTTCCCCGAGGCCATTGTAGTTATTTGTTTCGAGTATCAGACTTACGAAAATTTCGATGGTTTCTCAACCATTCCTTAACCTCACACTCCCATATCTCGCGAACGGATTGACGAACTCGAGAAATTCCTGTTGCATCTGAAAGTAGAAACTCGCCCGATTACAAAGGTGTGTATACTTTTCCCCTAGGCCATTCCAGTTATTGGTTTAGAGTATCAGAATTGCGAAAATTTTGGTGGTTTCTCAACCATTCCTTAACCTCACACTCCCATATCTCGCGAACGGATTGACGAACTCGAGAAATTCCTGTTGCATCTGAAAGTAGAAACTCGCCCGATTACAAAGGTGTGTATACTTTTCCCCTAGGCCATTCCAGTTATTGGTTTAGAGTATCAGAATTGCGAAAATTTTGGTGGTTTCTCAAGCGTTCCTTAACTTTAAACTCCCATATTTCGCGAACGGATTGCCAAATCCGAAAAATTTCTGTTGCATCTGAAAGTAGAAGCTCTCCCGATTATAACGGAATGCGTATTTTTCCCCTAGGCCATTGTAGTTATTTGTTTCGAGTATCAGACTTACGAAAATTTTGATGGTTTCACAACCATTCGTTAACTTCAAACTCCCATATCTCGCGAACGGATTGACGAATTCGAAAAATTTCTCTTGCATCTGAAAGTAGAAGCACTCCCGATTACAACGGTATGCGTATTTTTCCCCTGGGCCATTGTAGTTATTGGTCTCGAATATAAGACTTGCGAAAATTTTGATGGTTTCTCAACCATTCCTTAACTTCAAACTCCCATATCTCGCGAACGGATTGACGAACTCGAGAAATTCCTAATGCATCTGAAAGTAGGACCTCGCCCCATTACAATGGTGTGTGTACTTTTCCCCTAGGCCATTCCAGTTATTGGTTTCGATTATCACACTTGCGAAAATTTTGATGGTTTCTCAACCATTCCTAAACTTCAAACTCCCATATCTCGCGAACGGATTGGCGAACTCGAGAAATTCCTGTTGCATCTGAAAGTAGAAACTCGCACGATTACATTGGTGTGTGTACTTTTCCCCTGGGCCATTCCAGTTATTGGTTTCGAGTATCAGACCAGCGAAAATTTTGGTGGCTGCTCAACCATCTCTTAATTCCAAACTCTGATATTTCGCGAACGGATTGACGAATCCGAAAAATTTCTCTTGCGTCTGAAAGTAGAAGCTCTCCCGATTACAACGGTATGTGTATTTTTCCCCGAGGCCATTGTAGTTATTTGTTTCGAGTATCAGACTTACGAAAATTTCGATGGTTTCTCAACCATTCCTTAAATTCAAACTCCCATATCTCGCGAACGGATTGACGAATTCGAGAAATTCCTATTGCATCTGAAAGTAGAAACTCGCCCGATTACAAAGGTATGTGTATTTTTTCCCTAGGCCATTGTAGTTATTGGTTTCGAGTATCAGACTTGCGAAAACGCTGATGGATTCTCAACCATTCCTTAACTTCAAACTCCCATATCTCGTGAACGGATTGACGAACTCGAGAAATTCCTGTTGCATCTGAAAGTAGAAACCCGCCCCATTACAATGGTGTGTGTACTTTTCCCCTAGGCCATTCCAGATATTTGTTTCGAGTACCAGAATTGCGAAAATTTTGATGGTTTCTCAACCATTCCTTAACCTCACACTCCCATATCTCGCGAACGGATTGACGAACTCGAGAAATTCCTGTTGTATCTGAAAGTAGAAACTCGCCCGATTACAAAGGTGTGTATACTTTTCCCCTAGGCCATTCCAGTTATTGGTTTAGAGTATCAGAATTGCGAAAATTTTGGTGGTTTCTCAACCATTCCTTAACCTCACACTCCCATATCTCGCGAACGGATTGACGAACTCGAGAAATTCCTGTTGCATCTGAAAGTAGAAACTCGCCCGATTACAAAGGTGTGTATACTTTTCCCCTAGGCCATTCCAGTTATTGGTTTAGAGTATCAGAATTGCGAAAATTTTGGTGGTTTCTCAAGCGTTCCTTAACTTTAAACTCCCATATTTCGCGAACGGATTGCCAAATCCGAAAAATTTCTGTTGCATCTGAAAGTAGAAGCTCTCCCGATTATAACGGAATGCGTATTTTTCCCCTAGGCCATTGTAGTTATTTGTTTCGAGTATCAGACTTACGAAAATTTTGATGGTTTCACAACCATTCGTTAACTTCAAACTCCCATATCTCGCGAACGGATTGACGAATTCGAAAAATTTCTCTTGCATCTGAAAGTAGAAGCACTCCCGATTACAACGGTATGCGTATTTTTCCCCTGGGCCATTGTAGTTATTGGTCTCGAATATAAGACTTGCGAAAATTTTGATGGTTTCTCAACCATTCCTTAACTTCAAACTCCCATATCTCGCGAACGGATTGACGAACTCGAGAAATTCCTAATGCATCTGAAAGTAGGACCTCGCCCCATTACAATGGTGTGTGTACTTTTCCCCTAGGCCATTCCAGTTATTGGTTTCGATTATCACACTTGCGAAAATTTTGATGGTTTCTCAACCATTCCTAAACTTCAAACTCCCATATCTCGCGAACGGATTGGCGAACTCGAGAAATTCCTGTTGCATCTGAAAGTGGAAACTCGCCAATTACAATGGTGTGTGTACTTTTCCCCTAGGCCATTCCAGTTATTGGTTTCGAGTATCAGACCAGCGAAAATTTTGATGGTTGCTCAACCATCTCTTAACTCCAAACTCTGATATTTCGCGAACGGATTGACGAATCCGAAAAATTTCTGTTGCATCTTAAAGTAGAACCTCGCCCGATTACAATGGCATGTGTATTTATCCCCTAGGCCTTTGTAGTTATTGGTTTCGAGTATCAGACTTGCGAAAATTTTGATGGTATCTCAACCATTCCTTAACGTCAAACTCCCATACCTCGCGAACGGTTGGCGAACTCGAGAAATTCGTATTGCATCTGAAAGCAGAAATTCGCCCGATTACAACGGTATGTGTATTTTTGCCCTAGGCCATAGTAGTTATTTGTTTGGAGTATCAGACTTACGAAAATTTTGATGGTTTCTCAACCATTCCTTAAATTGAAACTCCCATATCTCGCGAACGGATTGACGAATTCGAGAAATTCCTATTGCATCTGAAAGTAGAAACTCGCCCGATTACAAAGGTATGTGTACTTTTCCCCTAGGCCATTCCAGTTATTGGTTTCGAGTATCAGACCAGCGAAAATTTTGATGGTTGCTCAACCATCTCTTAACTCCAAACTCTGATATTTCGCGAACGGATTGGCGAATCCGAAAAATTTCTGTTGCATCTGAAAGTAGAAACTCGCACGATTACAATGGTGTGTGTACTTTTCCCCTAGGCCATTCCAGATATTTGTTTCGAGTACCAGAATTGCGAAAATTTTGATGGTTTCTCAACCATTCCTTAAATTCAAACTCCCATATCTCGCGAACGGATCGACGAATTCGAGAAATTCCTATTGCATCTGAAAGCAGAAACACGCCCGATTACAACGGTATGTGTATTTTTGCCCTAAGCCATAGTAGTTATTTGTTTCGAGTATCAGACTTACGAAAATTTTGATGGTTTCTCAACCATTCCTTAAATTGAAACTCCCATATCTCGCGAACGGATTGACGTATTCGAGAAGTTCCTATTGCATCTGAAAGTAGAAACTCGCCCGATTACAAAGATATGTGTACTTTTCCCCTAGGCCATTCCAGTTATTGGTTTCGAGTATCAGACCAGCGAAAATTTTGATGGTTGCTCAACCATCTATTTACTCCAATCTCCGATATTTCGCGAACGGATTGGCGAATCCGAAAAATTTCTGTTGCATCTGAAAGTAGAACCTCGCCCGATTACAAACGTATGTGTATTTTTCCCCTAGACCTTTGTAGTTATTGGTTTCAAGTATCAGACTTGCGAAAATTTTGATGGTTTCTCAAAAATTCCTTAACGTCAAACTCCCAAACCTCGCGAACGGTTGGCGAACTCGAGAAATTCGTATTGCATCTGAAAGCAGAAACTCGCCCGATTACAACGGTGTGTGTATTTTTTCCCTAGGCCATAGTAGTTTCTTGTTTCGAGTATCAGACTTACGAAAAGTTTGATGGTTTCTCAACCATTCCTTAAATTCAAACTCCCATATCTCGCGAACGGAATGACGAATTCGAGAAATTCCTATTGCATCTGAAAGTAGAAACTCGCCCGATTACAAAGGTATGTGAATTTTTCCCCTAGGCCTTTGTAGTTATTGGTTTCGTGTATCAGACTTGCGAAAATTTTGATGGTTTCTCAAACATTCCTTAACTTCAAACTCCCATACCTCGCGAACGGTTGGCGAACTCGAGAAATTCCTATTGCATCTGAAAGTAGAAACTCGCCCGATTACAAAGGTATGTGTATTTTTCCCCTAGGCCTTTGTAGTTATTGGTTTCGAGTATCAGACTTGCGAAAATTTTGATGGGTTCTCAACCATTCCTTAACTTCAAACTCCCATACATCGCGAACGGATTGGCGAACTCGAGAAATTCCTGTTGCATCTGTAAGTAGAAACTCGCACGATTACAATGGTGTGTGTACTTTTCCCATAGGCCATTCCAGTTATTGGTTTCGAGTATCAGACCAGCGAAAATTTTGATGGTTGCTCAACCATCTCTTAACTCCAATCTCCGATATTTCGCGAACGGATTGGCGAATCCGAAAAATTTCTGTTGCATCTGAAAGTAGAACATCGCCCGATTACAAAGGTATGTTTATTTTTTCCCTAGGCCTTTGTAGTTATTGGTTTCGTGTATCAGACTTGCGAAAATTTTGATGGTTTCTCAACCATTCCTTAAATTCAAACTCCCATATCTCGCGAACGGATTGACGAATTCGAGAAATTCCTATTGCATCTGAAAGTAGAAACTCGCCCGATTACAAAGGTATGTGTATTTTTCCCCTAGGCCTTTGTAGTTATTGGTTTCGAGTATCAGACTTGCGAAAATTTCGATGGTTTCTCAACCATTCCTTAACGTCAAACTCCCATACCTCGCGAACGGTTGGCGAGCTCGAGAAATTCGTATTGCATCTGAAAGCAGAAACACGCCCGATTACAACGGTATGTGTATTTTTGCCCTAGGCCATAGTAGTTATTTGTTTCGAGTATCAGACTTACGAAAATTTTGATGGTTTCTCAACCATTCCTTAAATTGAAACTCCCATATCTCGCGAACGGATTGACGAATTCGAGAAATTCCTATTGCAATCTGAAAGTAGAAACTCGCCCGATTACAAAGGTATGTGTACTTTTCCCCTAGCCCATTCCAGTTATTGGTTTCGAGTATCAGACCAGCGAAAATTTTGAAGGTTGCTCAACCATTCCTTAAATTCAAACTCCCATACCTCGCGAACGGATTGGCGAATTCCAGAAATTCCTATTGCAATCTGAAAGTAGAAACTCGCCCGATTACAAAGGTATGTGTACTTTTCCCCTAGCCCATTCCAGTTATTGGTTTCGAGTATCAGACTTACGAAAATTTTGATGGTTTCTCAACCATTCCTTAAATTGAAACTCCCATATCTCGCGAACGGATTGACGAATTCGAGAAATTCCTATTGCAATCTGAAAGTAGAAACTCGCCCGATTACAAAGGTATGTGTACTTTTCCCCTAGCCCATTCCAGTTATTGGTTTCGTGTGTCAGACTTGCGAAAATTTTGATGGTTTCTCAACCATTCCTTAACTTCAAACTCCCATACCTCGCGAACGGATTGGCGAACTCGAGAAATTCCTGTTGCATCTGAAAGTAGAAACTCGCACGATTACAATGGTGTGTGTACTTTTCCCCTAGGCCATTCCAGTTATTGGTTTCGAGTATCAGACCAGCGAAAATTTTGATGGTTGCTCAGCCATCTATTAACTCCAATCTCCGATATTTCGCGAACGGATTGGCGAATCCGAAAAATTTCTGTTGCATCTGAAAGTAGAACCTCGCCCGATTACAAAGGTATGTGTATTTTTCCCGTAGACCTTTGTAGTGATTGGTTTCGAGTATCAGAATTGCGAAAATTTTGATTGTTTCTCAACCATTCCTTAACGTCAAACTCCCATACCTCGCGAACGGTTGGCGAACTCGAGAAATTCGTATTGCATCTGAAAGCAGAAACTCGCCCGATTACAACGGTGTGTGTATTTTTGCCCTAGGCCATAGTAGTTTTTTGTTTCGAGTATCAGACTTACGAAAACTTTGATGGTTTCTCAACCATTCCTTAAATTCAAACTCCCATATCTCGCGAACGGAATGACGAATTCGAGAAATTCCTATTGCATCTGAAAGTAGAAACTCGCCCGATTACAAAGGTATGTGTATTTTTCCCCTAGGCCTTTGTAGTTATTGGTTTCGTGTATCAGACTTGCGAAAATTTTGATGGATTCTCAACCATTCCTTAACTTCAAACTCCCATACCTCGCGAACGGTTGGCGAACTCGAGAAATTCCTATTGCATCTGAAAGTAGAAACTCTCCCGATTACAAAGGTATGTGTATTTTTCCCCTAGGCCTTTGTAGTTATTGGTTTCGAGTATCAGACCTGCGAAAATTTTGATGGGTTCTCAACCATTCCTTAATTTCAAACTCCCATACATCGCGAACGGATTGGCGAACTCGAGAAATTCCTATTGCATCTGAAAGTAGAAACTCGCCCGATTACAAAGGTATGTGTATTTTTCCCCTAGGCCTTTGTAGTTATTGGTTTCGAGTATCAGACTTGCGAAAATTTTGATGGGTTCTCAACCATTCCTTAACTTCAAACTCCCATACATCGCGAACGGATTGGCGAACTCGAGAAATTCCTGTTGCATCTGTAAGTAGAAACTCGCACGATTACAATGGTGTGTGTACTTTTCCCATAGGCCATTCCAGTTATTGGTTTCGAGTATCAGACCAACGAAAATTTTGATGGTTGCTCAACCATCTCTTAACTCCAATCTCCGATATTTCGCGAACGGATTGGCGAATCCGAAAAATTTCTGTTGCATCTGAAAGTAGAACATCGCCCGATTACAAAGGTATGTTTATTTTTTCCCTAGGCCTTTGTAGTTATTGGTTTCGTGTATCAGACTTGCGAAAATTTTGATGGTTTCTCAACCATTCCTTAAATTCAAACTCCCATATCTCGCGAACGGATTGACGAATTCGAGAAATTCCTATTGTATCTGAAAGTAGAAACTCGCCCGATTACAAAAGTATGTGTATTTTTCCCCTAGGCCTTTGTAGTTATTGGTTTCGAGTATCAGACTTGCGAAAATTTCGATGGTTTCTCAACCATTCCTTAACGTCAAACTCCCATACCTCGCGAACGGTTGGCGAGCTCGAGAAATTCGTATTGCATCTGAAAGCAGAAACACGCCCGATTACAACGGTATGTGTATTTTTGCCCTAGGCCATAGTAGTTATTTGTTTCGAGTATCAGACTTACGAAAATTTTGATGGTGTCTCAACCATTCCTTAAATTGAAACTCCCATATCTCGCGAACGAATTGACGAATTCGAGAAATTCCTATTGCAATCTGAAAGTAGAAACTCGCCCGATTACAAAGGTATGTGTACTTTTCCCCTAGCCCATTCCAGTTATTGGTTTCGAGTATCAGACCAGCGAAAATTTTGAAGGTTGCTCAACCATTCCTTAAATTCAAACTCCCATATCTCGCGAAGGGATTGACGAATTCGAGAAATTCCTATTGCATCTGAAAGTAGAAACTCGCCCGATTACAAAGGTATGTGTATTTTTCCCCTAGGCCTTTGTAGTTATTGGTTTCGTGTATCAGACTTGCGAAAATTTTGATGGATTCTCAACCATTCCTTAACTTCAAACTCCCATACCTCGCGAACGGTTGGCGAACTCGAGAAATTCCTATTGCATCTGAAAGTAGAAACTCTCCCGATTACAAAGGTATGTGTATTTTTGGCCTAGGCCTTTGTAGTTATTAGTTTCGAGTGTCAGACTTGCGAAAATTTTGATGGTTTCTCAACCATTCCTTAACTTCAAACTCCCATACCTCGCGAACGGATTGGCGAACTCGAGAAATTCCTGTTGCATCTGAAAGTAGAAACTCGCACGATTACAATGGTGTGTGTACTTTTCCCCTAGGCCATTCCAGTTATTGGTTTCGAGTATCAGACCAGCGAAAATTTTGATGGTTGCTCAACCATCTATTAACTCCAATCTCCGATATTTCGCGAACGGATTGGCGAATCCGAAAAATTTCTGTTGCATCTGAAAGTAGAACCTCGCCCGATTACAAAGGTATGTGTATTTTTCCCGTAGACCTTTGTAGTGATTGGTTTCGAGTATCAGACTTGCGAAAATTTTGATTGTTTCTTAACCATTCCTTAACGTCAAACTCCCATACCTCGCGAACGGTTGGCGAACTCGAGAAATTCGTATTGCATCTGAAAGCAGAAACTCGCCCGATTACAACGGTGTGTGTATTTTTGCCCTAGGCCATAGTAGTTTTTTGTTTCGAGTATCAGACTTACGAAAACTTTGATGGTTTCTCAACCATTCCTTAAATTCAAACTCCCATATCTCGCGAACGGAATGACGAATTCGAGAAATTCCTATTGCATCTGAAAGTGGAAACTCGCCCGATTACAAAGGTATGTGTATTTTTCTCCTAGGCCTTTGTAGTTATTGGTTTCGTGTGTCAGACTTGCGAAAATTTTGATGGATTCTCAACCATTCCTTAACTTCAAACTCCCATACCTCGCGAACGGTTGGCGAACTCGAGAAATTCCTATTGCATCTGAAAGTAGAAACTCTCCCGATTACAAAGGTATGTGTATTTTTCCCCTAGGCCTTTGTAGTTATTGGTTTCGAGTATCAGACCTGCGAAAATTTTGATGGGTTCTCAACCATTCCTTAATTTCAAACTCCCATACATCGCGAACGGATTGGCGAACTCGAGAAATTCCTGTTGCATCTGAAAGTAGAAACTCGCACGATTACAATGGTGTGTGTACTTTTCCCATAGGCCATTCCAGTTATTGGTTTCGAGTATCAGACCAGCGAAAATTTTGATGGTTGCTCAACCATCTCTTAACTCCAATCTCCGATATTTCGCGAACGGATTGGCGAATCCGAAAAATTTCTGTTGCATCTGAAAGTAGAACGTCGCCCGATTACAAAAGTATGTTTATTTCTTCCCTAGGCCTTTGTAGTTATTGGTTTCGTGTATCAGACTTGCGAAAATTTTGATGGTTTCTCAACCATTCCTTAAATTCAAACTCCCATATCTCGCGAACGGATTGACGAATTCGAGAAGTTCCTATTGCATCTGAAAGTAGAAACTCGCCCGATTACAAAGGTGTGTGTATTTTTCCCCTAGGCCTTTGTAGTTATTGGTTTCGAGTATCAGACTTGCGAAAATTTTGATGGTGTCTCAACCATTCCTTAACGTCAAACTCCCATACCTCGCGAACGGTTGGCGAGCTCGAGAAATTCGTATTGCATCTGAAAGCAGAAACACGCCCGATTACAACGGTATGTGAATTTTTGCCCTAGGTCATAGTAGTTATTTGTTTCGAGTATCAGACTTACGAAAATTTTGATGGTTTCTCAACCATTCCTTAAATTGAAACTCCCATACCTCGCGAACGGATTGACGAATTCGAGAAATTCCTATTGCATCTGAAAGTAGAAACTCGCCCGATTACAAAGGTATGTGTACTTTTCCCCTAGGCCATTCCAGTTATTGGTTTCGAGTATCAGACCAGCGATAATTTTGATGGTTGCTCAACCGTTCCTTAATTTCAAACTACCATATCTCGTGAACGGATTGAAGAACTCGAGAAATTCCTGTCGCATCTGAAAGTGGAAACTCGCCGGATTACAATGGTGTGTGTACTTTTCCCCTAGGCCATTCCAGTTGTTGGTTTCGAGTATCAGACTTGCGAATATTTTGATGGTTTCTCAACCGTTCCTTAATTTCAAACTACCATATCTCGCGAACGGATTGAAGAACTCGAGAAATTCCTGTTGCATCTGGAACCAGAAACCCGCTCGATTACAACGGTATGTGTATTTTTGCCCTAGGCCATAGTAGTTATTGGTTTCGAGTATCAGACCTTCGAAAATTTTGATGGTTTCTCAAGCATTCCTTAACATCAAACTCCCATATCTCGCGAACGGATTGACGAACTCAATTATTTCCTGTTGCATCTGAAAGTAGAAACTCGACCGATTACAATGGTGTGTGTACTTCTCCCCCAGGTCATTCCAGTTATTGGTTTCGAGTATCAGACCGGCGAAAATTTTGATGGTTTCTCAACCATTCCTTACCTTCAAACACCCATATCTCGCGAACGGATTGACGAACTCGATTATTTCCTGTTGCATCTGAAAGTAGAAAGTCGACCGATTACAATGGTGTGTGTACTTTTCCCCTAGATCATTCCAGTTATTCGTTTCTAGCATCTGAATTGCGGGAATTTTGATGGTTTCTCAACCATTCCTTAACTTCAAACTCCCATATCTCGCGAACGGATTGACGAACTCGAGAAATTCCTGTTGCATCTGAAATTAGAAACTCGCCCGATTACAAAGATATGTGTATTTTTCCCCTAGGCCATAGTAGTTATTGGTTTCGAGTATCAGACTTGCGAAAACTGTGATGGTCTCTCAACCATTCCTTATTTTCAAACTCCCATATCTCGCGAACGGATTGACGAACTCGAGGAATTCCTGTTGCATCTGAAAGTAGAAACTCGCCCCATTACAATGGTGTGTGTACTTTTCCCCTAGGCCATTCCAGTTATTGGTTTCGAGTACCAGACTTGCGAAAATTTTGATGGATTCTCAAGCATTCCTTATCTTCAAACTCCCATATCTCGCGAACGGATTGACGAACTCGAGGAATTCCTGTTGCATCTGAAAGTAGAAATTCGCCCAATTACAATGGTGTGTGTACTTTTCCCCTTGGCCATTCCAGTTATTGGTTTCGAGTATCAGACTTGCGAAAATTTTGATGGATTCTCAAGCATTCCTTATCTTCAAACTCCCATATCTCGCGAACGGATTGACGAACTCGAGAAATTCCTGTTGCATCTGAAATTAGAAACTCGCCCGATTACAAAGATATGTGTATTTTTCCCCTAGGCCATAGTAGTTATTGGTTTCGAGTATCAGACTTGCGAAAACTGTGATGGTCTCTCAACCATTCCATATTTTCAAACTCCCATATCTCGCGAACGGATTGACGAACTCGAGGAATTCCTGTTGCATCTGAAAGTAGAAACTCGCCCGATTACAAAGGTATGTGTATTTTTGCCCTAGGCCATTCCAGTTATTGGTTTCGAGTATCAGGCCAGCGAAAATTTTGATGGTTTCTCAACCGTTCCTTACCTTCAAACACCCATATCTCGCGAACGGAATGACGAGCTCGAGAAATTCCTGTTGCATCTGAAAGTAGAAACTCGTCCGATTACAATGGTCTGTGTATTTTTCCCCCAGGTCATTCCAGTTATTCGTTTCTAGCATCAGAATTGCGAAAATTTTGATGGTTTCTCAACCATTCCTTAACTTCAATCTCCCATATCTCGCGAACGGATTGACGAACTCGAGAAATTCCTGTTGCATCTGAAAGTAGAAACTCGCCCGATTACAAAGATATGTGTATTTTTCCCCTAGGCCATAGTAGTTATTGGTTTCGAGTATCAGACTTGCGAAAATTGTGATGGTCTCTCAACCATTCCTTATCTTCAAACTCCCATATCTCGCGAACCGATTGACGAACTGGATTATTTCCTGTTGCATCTGAGAGTAGAAACTCGACCGACTACAATGGTGTGTGTACTTTTCCCCTAGGTCATTCCAGTTATTCGTTTCTAGCATCTGAATTGCGAGAATTTTGATGGTTTCTCAACCATTCCTTAACTACAAAATCCCATATCTCGCTAACGGATTGGAGAACTCGATAAATTCCTGTTGCATCTGAAACCAGAAACTCGTCCGATTACAACGGTATGTGTATTTTTGCCCTAGGCCATAGTAGTTATTGCTTTCGGGTATCAGACTTGCGAAAATTTTGATGGTTTCTCAATTATTCCTTAACTTCAAAGTCCCATATCTCGCGAACGGATTGACGAACTCGATTATTTCCTGTTGCATCTGAAAGTAGGAAGTCGTCCGATTACAATGGTGTGTGTACTTTTCGCCTAGGTCATTCCAGTTACTCGTTTCGAGTATCAGAATTGCGAAAATTGTGATGGTCTCTCAACCATTCCTTGTCTTCAAACTCCCATATCTCGCGAACGGATTGACGAACTCGAGGAATTCCTGTTGCATCTGAAAGTAGAAACTCGTCCGATTGCAATGGTCTGTGTACTTTTCCCCCAGGTCATTCCAGTTATTCGTTTCTAGCATCAGAATTGCGAAAATTTTGATGGTTTCTCAACCATTCCTTAACTTCAATCTCCCATATCTCGCGAACGGATTGACGAACTCGAGAAATTCCTGTTGCATCTGAAAGTAGAAACTCGCCCAATTACAAAGGTTTGTGAATTTTTCCCCTAGGCCACAGTAGTTATTGGTTTCGAGTATCAGACTTGCGAAAATATTGATGGTTTCTCAACCATTCCTTAACTTCAAACTCCCATATCTCGCGAACGGATTGAAGAACTCGAGAATTTCCTATTGCATCTGAAAGCAAAAACTCGCCCGATAACAACGGTATGTGTATTTTTGCCCTAGGCCATAGTAGTTATTGCTTTCGGGTATCAGACTTGCGAAAATTTTGATGGTTTCTCAATTATTCCTTAACTTCAAAGTCCCATATCTCGCGAACGGATTGACGAATTGGATTATTTCCTGTTGCATCTGAAAGTAGAAAGTCGTCCGATTACAATGTTGTGTGTACTTTTCCCCCAGGTCATTCCAGTTATTCGTTTCTAGCATCAGAATTGCGAAAATTTTGACGGTTTCTCAACCATTCCTTAACTTCAAACTCCCATATCTCGCGAACGGATTGACGAACTCGAGAAACTCCTGTTGCATCTGAAACCAGAAACTCGTCCGATTACAACGGTATGTGTATTTTTGCCCTAGGCCATAGTAGTTATTGCTTTCGGGTATCAGACTTGCGAAAATTTTGATGGTTTCTCAATTATTCCTTAACTTCAAAGTCCCATATCTCGCGAACGGATTGACGAACTCGATTATTTCCTGTTGCATCTGAAAGTAGGAAGTCGTCCGATTACAATGGTGTGTGTACTTTTCGCCTAGGTCATTCCAGTTACTCGTTTCGAGTATCAGAATTGCGAAAATTGTGATGGTCTCTCAACCATTCCTTGTCTTCAAACTCCCATATCTCGCGAACGGATTGACGAACTCGAGGAATTCCTGTTGCATCTGAAAGTAGAAACTCGTCCGATTGCAATGGTCTGTGTACTTTTCCCCCAGGTCATTCCAGTTATTCGTTTCTAGCATCAGAATTGCGAAAATTTTGATGGTTTCTCAACCATTCCTTAACTTCAAACACCCATATCTCGCGAACGGAATGACGAGCTCGAGAAATTCCTGTTGCATCTGAAAGTAGAAACTCGTCCGATTACAATGGTCTGTGTATTTTTCCCCCAGGTCATTCCAGTTATTCGTTTCTAGCATCAGAATTGCGAAAATTTTGATGGTTTCTCAACCATTCCTTAACTTCAATCTCCCATATCTCGCGAACGGACTGACGAACTCGAGAAATTCCTGTTGCATCTGAAAGTAGAAACTCGCCCGATTACAAAGATATGTGTATTTTTCCCCTAGGCCATAGTAGTTATTGGTTTCGAGTATCAGACTTGCGAAAATTGTGATGGTCTCTCAACCATTCCTTATCTTCAAACTCCCATATCTCGCGAACCGATTGACGAACTGGATTATTTCCTGTTGCATCTGAGAGTAGAAACTCGACCGACTACAATGGTGTGTGTACTTTTCCCCTAGGTCATTCCAGTTATTCGTTTCTAGCATCTGAATTGCGAGAATTTTGATGGTTTCTCAACCATTCCTTAACTACAAAATCCCATATCTCGCTAACGGATTGGAGAACTCGATAAATTCCTGTTGCATCTGAAACCAGAAACTCGTCCGATTACAACGGTATGTGTATTTTTGCCCTAGGCCATAGTAGTTATTGCTTTCGGGTATCAGACTTGCGAAAATTTTGATGGTTTCTCAATTATTCCTTAACTTCAAAGTCCCATATCTCGCGAACGGAATGACGAACTCGATTATTTCCTGTTGCATCTGAAAGTAGGAAGTCGTCCGATTACAATGGTGTGTGTACTTTTCGCCTAGGTCATTCCAGTTACTCGTTTCGAGTATCAGAATTGCGAAAATTGTGATGGTCTCTCAACCATTCCTTGTCTTCAAACTCCCATATCTCGCGAACGGATTGACGAACTCGAGGAATTCCTGTTGCATCTGAAAGTAGAAACTCGTCCGATTGCAATGGTCTGTGTACTTTTCCCCCAGGTCATTCCAGTTATTCGTTTCTAGCATCAGAATTGCGAAAATTTTGATGGTTTCTCAACCATTCCTTAACTTCAATCTCCCATATCTCGCGAACGGATTGACGAACTCGAGAAATTCCTGTTGCATCTGAAAGTAGAAACTCGCCCAATTACAAAGGTTTGTGAATTTTTCCCCTAGGCCACAGTAGTTATTGGTTTCGAGTATCAGACTTGCGAAAATATTGATGGTTTCTCAACCATTCCTTAACTTCAAACTCCCATATCTCGCGAACGGATTGAAGAACTCGAGAATTTCCTATTGCATCTGAAAGCAAAAACTCGCCCGATAACAACGGTATGTGTATTTTTGCCCTAGGCCATAGTAGTTATTGCTTTCGGGTATCAGACTTGCGAAAATTTTGATGGTTTCTCAATTATTCCTTAACTTCAAAGTCCCATATCTCGCGAACGGATTGACGAATTGGATTATTTCCTGTTGCATCTGAAAGTAGAAAGTCGTCCGATTACAATGTTGTGTGTACTTTTCCCCCAGGTCATTCCAGTTATTCGTTTCTAGCATCAGAATTGCGAAAATTTTGACGGTTTCTCAACCATTCCTTAACTTCAAACTCCCATATCTCGCGAACGGATTGACGAACTCGAGAAACTCCTGTTGCATCTGAAAGTAGAAACTCGCCCAATTACAAAGGTATGTGAATTTTTCCCCTAGGCCACAGTAGCTATTGGTTTCGAGTATCAGACTTGCGAAAATATTGATGGTTTCTCAACCATTCCTTAACTTCAAACTCCAATATCTCTCGAACGGATTGAAGAACTCGAGAATTTCCTATTGCATCTGAAAGCAAAAACTCGCCCGATTACAACGGTATGTGTATTTTTCCCCTAGGGCTTTGTAGTTATTGGTTTCGAGTATCAGACTTGCGAAAATTTTGATGGTTTCTCAAGCATCCCTTAACTTCAAACTCCCATATCTCGCGAACGGATTGACGAACTCGATTATTTCCTGTTGCATCTGAAAGTAGAAACTCGTCCGATTACAACGGTATGTGTATTTTTGCCCTAGGCCATTGTAGTTATTGGTTTCGAGTATCAGACTTGCGAAAATTGTGATTGTTTCTCAACCGTTCCTTAATTTCAAACTCCCATATCTTCCGAACGGATTGACGAGCTCGAGAAATTCCTGTTGCATCTGAAAGTAGAAACTCGCCCGATTACAAAGGTATGTGTATTTTTCCCCTAGGCCATAGTAGTTATTGGTTTCGAATATCAGACTTGCGAAAATTGTGATGGTTTCTCAACCATTCCTTATCTTCAAACTCCCATATCTCGCGGACGGATTGACGAACTCGAGGAATTCCTGTTGCATCTGAGAGTAGAAAATCGCCCCATTATAGTGGTGTGTGTATTTTTCCCCTAGGCCATTCCAGTTATTGGTTTCGAGTATCAGACTTGCGAAAATTTTGATGGTTTCTCAAGCATTCCTTAACTTCAAACTCCCATATCTCACGAACGGTTTGACGACTCGATTATTTCCTGTTGCATCTGAAAGTAGAAAGTCGACCGATAACAATGGTGTGTGTACTTTTCCCCCAGGTCATTCCAGTTATTCGTTTCTAGCATCAGAATTGCGAAAATTTTGATGGTTTATCAAGCATTCCATAACTTCAAACTCCCATATCTCGCGAACGGATTGGAGAACTCGATAAATTCCTGTTGCATCTGAAACCAGAAACTCGTCCGATTACAACGGTATGTGTATTTTTGCCCTAGGCCATAGTAGTTATTGCTTTCGGGTATCAGACTTGCGAAAATTGTGATGGTCTCTCAACCATTCCTTATCTTCAAACTCCCATATCTCGCGAACGGATTGACGAACTCGAGGAATTCCTGTTGCATCTGAAAGTAGAAACTCGTCCGATTACAATGGTCTGTGTACTTTTCCCCCAGGTCATTCCAGTTATTCGTTTCTAGCATCAGAATTGCGAAAATTTTGATGGTTTCTCAACCATTCCTTAACTTCAATCTCCCATATCTCGCGAACGGATTCACGAACTCGAGAAATTCCTGTTGCATCTGAAAGTAGAAACTCGCCCAATTACAAAGGTATGTGAATTTTTCCCCTAGGCCACAGTAGTTATTGGTTTCGAGTATCAGACTTGCGAAAATATTGAAGGTTTCTCAACCATCCCTTAACTTCAAACTCCCATATCTCGCGAACGGATTGAAGAACTCGAGAATTTCCTATTGCATCTGAAAGCAAAAACTCGCCCGATTACAACGCTATGTGTATTTTTGCCCTAGGCCATAGTAGTTATTGCTTTCGGGTATCAGACTTGCGAAAATTTTGATGGTTTCTCAATTATTCATTAACTTCAAAGTCCCATATCTCGCGAACGGATTGACGAATTGCATTATTTCCTGTTGCATCTGAATGTAGAAAGTCGTCCGATTACAATGGTGTGTGTACTTTTCCCCTAGGTCATTCCAGTTATTCGTTTCCACCATCAGAATTGCGAAAATTTTGATGGTTTCTCAACCATTCCTTAACTTCAAAATCCCATATCTCGCGAACGGATTTACGTGCTCGAGAAATTCCTGTTGCATCTGAAAGTAGAAACTCCCCCGATTACAAAGGTATGTGTATTTTTCCCCTAGGGCTTTGTAGTTATTGGTTTCGAGTATCAGACTTGCGAAAATTTTGATGGTTTCTCAAGCATCCCTTAACTTCAAACTCCCATATCTCGCGAACGGATTGACGAACTCGATTATTTCCTGTTGCATCTGAAAGTAGAAACTCGTCCGATTACAACGGTATGTGTATTTTTGCCCTAGGCCATTGTAGTTATTGGTTTCGAGTATCAGACTTGCGAAAATTGTGATTGTTTCTCAACCGTTCCTTAATTTCAAACTCCCATATCTCGCGAACGGATTTACGTGCTCGAGAAATTCCTGTTGCATCTGAAAGTAGAAACTCGTCCGATTACAACGGTATGTGTGTTTTTGCCCTAGGCCATTGTAGTTATTGGTTTCGAGTATCAGACTTGCGAAAATTGTGATTGTTTCTCAACCGTTCCTTAATTTCAAACTCCCGTATCTCGCGAACGGATTGACGAGCTCGAGAAATTCCTGTTGCATCTGAAAGTAGAAACTCGCCCGATTCCAATGGTGTGTGTACTTTTCCCCCCATTCCATTTATTGGTTTCGAGTAACAGACTTGCGAAAATTTTGATGGTTTCTCAACCATTCCTTAACTTCAAACTCCCATATCTCGCGAACAGATTGACGAACTCGAGAAATTCCTGTTGCATCTGAAAGCAGAATCTCGCCCGATTACAAAGGAATGTGTATTTTTCCACTAGGCCTTTGTAGTTATTGGTTTCGAGTATCAGACCAGCGAAAATTTTGATGGTTTCTCAACCATTCCTTAACTTCAGACTCCCATATCTCGCGAACGGATTGACAAACTCGAGAAATTCCTGTTGCATCTGAAAGCAGAAACTCGCCCCATTACAACGGTATGTGTATTTTTGCCCTGGGCCATAGTAGTTATTTGTATCGAGTATCAGACTTGCGAAAATTTTGAAAGTTTCTAAACCATTTCTTAACTCCAAACTCCCATATCTCGCGAACCGATTGACGAACACGAGAAATTCAAGTTGCATCTAAAGCAGAACCTCGCCCGATTACAATGGAGTGTGCACTTTTCCCCTAGGCCATTGCAGTTATTCGTTTCTAGCATCAGAATTGCGATAATTTTGATGGTTTCTCAACCATCTCTTAACTCCTAACTCCCATATCTCGCGAACCGATTGACGAACTCGAGAAATTCCTGTTGCATCTGAAAGTAGAAACTCGCCCGATTCCAATGGTGTGTGTACTTTTCCCCCCATTCCATTTATTGGTTTCGAGTAACAGACTTGCGAAAATTTTGATGGTTTCTCAACCATTCCTTAACTTCAAACTCCCATATCTCGCGAACGGATTGACGAACTCGAGAAATTCCTGTTGCATCTGAAAGTAGAAACTCGCCCGATTACAAAGGTATGTGTATTTTTCCCCTAGGCCATAGTAGTTATTGGTTTCGAATATCAGACTTGCGAAAATTGTGATGGTTTCTCAACCATTCCTTATCTTCAAACTCCCATATCTCGCGGACGGATTGACGAACTCGAGGAATTCCTGTTGCATCTGAGAGTAGAAAATCGCCCCATTATAGTGGTGTGTGTATTTTTCCCCTAGGCCATTCCAGTTATTGGTTTCGAGTATCAGACTTGCGAAAATTTTGATGGTTTCTCAAGCATTCCTTAACTTCAAACTCCCATATCTCACGAACGGTTTGACGACTCGATTATTTCCTGTTGCATCTGAAAGTAGAAAGTCGACCGATAACAATGGTGTGTGTACTTTTCCCCCAGGTCATTCCAGTTATTCGTTTCTAGCATCAGAATTGCGAAAATTTTGATGGTTTATCAAGCATTCCTTAACTTCAAACTCCCATATCTCGCGAACGGATTGGAGAACTCGATAAATTCCTGTTGCATCTGAAACCAGAAACTCGTCCGATTACAACGGTATGTGTATTTTTGCCCTAGGCCATAGTAGTTATTGCTTTCGGGTATCAGACTTGCGAAAATTTTGATGGTTTCTCAATTATTCCTTAACTTCAAAGTCCCATATCTCGCGAACGGATTGACGAACTCGATTATTTCCTGTTGCATCTGAAAGTAGAAAGTCGTCCGATTACAATGGTGGGTGTACTTTTCCCCTAGGTCATTCCAGTTATTCGTTTCGAGTATCAGAATTGCGAAAATTTTGATGGTTTCTCAACCATTCCTTAACTTCAAACTCCCATATCTCGCGAACGGATTGACGAACTCCAGAAACTCCTGTTGCATCTGAAAGTAGAAACTCGCCCGATTACAAAGGTATGTGTATTTTTCACATAGGCCATAGTAGTTATTGGTTTCGAGTATCAGACTTGCGAAAATTGTGATGGTCTCTCAACCATTCCTTATCTTCAAACTCCCATATCTCGCGAACGGATTGACGAACTCGAGGAATTCCTGTTGCATCTGAAAGTAGAAACTCGTCCGATTACAATGGTCTGTGTACTTTTCCCCCAGGTCATTCCAGTTATTCGTTTCTAGCATCAGAATTGCGAAAATTTTGATGGTTTCTCAACCATTCCTTAACTTCAATCTCCCATATCTCGCGAACGGATTCACGAACTCGAGAAATTCCTGTTGCATCTGAAAGTAGAAACTCGCCCAATTACAAAGGTATGTGAATTTTTCCCCTAGGCCACAGTAGTTATTGGTTTCGAGTATCAGACTTGCGAAAATATTGAAGGTTTCTCAACCATCCCTTAACTTCAAACTCCCATATCTCGCGAACGGATTGAAGAACTCGAGAATTTCCTATTGCATCTGAAAGCAAAAACTCGCCCGATTACAACGCTATGTGTATTTTTGCCCTAGGCCATAGTAGTTATTGCTTTCGGGTATCAGACTTGCGAAAATTTTGATGGTTTCTCAATTATTCATTAACTTCAAAGTCCCATATCTCGCGAACGGATTGACGAATTGCATTATTTCCTGTTGCATCTGAAAGTAGAAAGTCGTCCGATTACAATGGTGTGTGTACTTTTCCCCTAGGTCATTCCAGTTATTCGTTTCCACCATCAGAATTGCGAAAATTTTGATGGTTTCTCAACCATTCCTTAACTTCAAAATCCCATATCTCGCGAACGGATTTACGTGCTCGAGAAATTCCTGTTGCATCTGAAAGTAGAAACTCCCCCGATTACAAAGGTATGTGTATTTTTCCCCTAGGGCTTTGTAGTTATTGGTTTCGAGTATCAGACTTGCGAAAATTTTGATGGTTTCTCAAGCATCCCTTAACTTCAAACTCCCATATCTCGCGAACGGATTGACGAACTCGATTATTTCCTGTTGCATCTGAAAGTAGAAACTCGTCCGATTACAACGGTATGTGTATTTTTGCCCTAGGCCATTGTAGTTATTGGTTTCGAGTATCAGACTTGCGAAAATTGTGATTGTTTCTCAACCGTTCCTTAATTTCAAACTCCCGTATCTCGCGAACGGATTGACGAGCTCGAGAAATTCCTGTTGCATCTGAAAGTAGAAACTCGCCCGATTCCAATGGTGTGTGTACTTTTCCCCCCATTCCATTTATTGGTTTCGAGTAACAGACTTGCGAAAATTTTGATGGTTTCTCAACCATTCCTTAACTTCAAACTCCCATATCTCGCGAACAGATTGACGAACTCGAGAAATTCCTGTTGCATCTGAAAGCAGAATCTCGCCCGATTACAAAGGAATGTGTATTTTTCCACTAGGCCTTTGTAGTTATTGGTTTCGAGTATCAGACCAGCGAAAATTTTGATGGTTTCTCAACCATTCCTTAACTTCAGACTCCCATATCTCGCGAACGGATTGACAAACTCGAGAAATTCCTGTTGCATCTGAAAGCAGAAACTCGCCCCATTACAACGGTATGTGTATTTTTGCCCTGGGCCATAGTAGTTATTTGTATCGAGTATCAGACTTGCGAAAATTTTGAAAGTTTCTAAACCATTTCTTAACTCCAAACTCCCATATCTCGCGAACCGATTGACGAACACGAGAAATTCAAGTTGCATCTAAAGCAGAACCTCGCCCGATTACAATGGAGTGTGCACTTTTCCCCTAGGCCATTGCAGTTATTCGTTTCTAGCATCAGAATTGCGATAATTTTGATGGTTTCTCAACCATCTCTTAACTCCTAACTCCCATATCTCGCGAACCGATTGACGAACTCGAGAAATTCCTGTTGCATCTGAAAGTAGAAACTCGCCCGATTCCAATGGTGTGTGTACTTTTCCCCCCATTCCATTTATTGGTTTCGAGTAACAGACTTGCGAAAATTTTGATGGTTTCTCAACCATTCCTTAACTTCAAACTCCCATATCTCGCGAACGGATTGACGAACTCGAGAAATTCCTGTTGCATCTGAAAGTAGAAACTCGCCCGATTACAACGGTATGTGTATTTTTACCCTAGGGCATTGTAGTTATTGGTTTCGAGTATCGGACCTGCGAAAATTTTGATGGTTTCTCAACCATTCCTTAACTTCAAACTCCCATATCTCGCGAACGGATTGACGGACTCGAGAAATTCCTGTTGCATCTGAAAGCAGAAACTCGCCCGATTACAACGGTATGTGTATTTTTGCCCTAGGCCGTAGTAGTTATTGGTTTCGAGTATCAGACTTGCGAAAATTTTGATGGTTTCTCAACCATTCCTTAACTTCAAACTCCCATATCTCGCGAACGGATTGACGAACTCGAGAAATTCCTGTTGCATCTGAAAGCAGAAACTCGCCCGATTACAACGGTGTGTGTATATTTGCCCCGGGCCATAGTAGTTATTGGTTTCGAGTATCAGACTTGCGAAAATTTTGTTGGTTTCTCAACCATTCCCTAACTTCAAACTCCCATATCTCGCGAACGGATCGACGCACTCGAGAAATTCATGTTGCATCTGAAAGTAGAAACTTGCCAGATTACAATGGTGTGTGTATTTTTACCCTAGGCCATTGTAGTTATTGGTTTCGAGAATCAGACTTGCGAAAATTTTGATGGTTTCTCAACCATTCCCTAACTTCAAACTCCCATATCTCGCGAACGGATCGACGCACTCGAGAAATTCATGTTGCATCTGAAAGTAGAAACTCGCCAGATTACAATGGTGTGTGTATTTTTCCCCTAGGCCATAGTAGTTATTGGTTTCGAGTAACAGACTTGCGATAATTTTGATGGTTTCCCAAGCATTCCTTAAGTTCAATCTCCCATATCTCGCGAACGGATTGACGAACTCGAGAAATTCCTGTTGCATCTGAAAGTAGAAACTCGCCCCATTACAATGGTGTGTGTACTTTTCCCCTAGGCCATAGTAGTTATTGGTTTCGAGTATCGGACCTGCGAAAATTTTGATGGTTTCTCAACCATTCCTTAACTTCAAACTCCCATATCTCGCGAACGGATTGACGAACTCCAGAAACTCCTGTTGCATCTGAAAGTAGAAACTCGCCCGATTACAAAGGTATGTGTATTTTTCACATAGGCCATAGTAGTTATTGGTTTCGAGTATCAGACTTGCGAAAATTGTGATGGTCTCTCAACCATTCCTTATCTTCAAACTCCCATATCTCGCGAACGGATTGACGAACTCGAGGAATTCCTGTTGCATCTGAAAGTAGAAACTCGTCCGATTACAATGGTCTGTGTACTTTTCCCCCAGGTCATTCCAGTTATTCGTTTCTAGCATCAGAATTGCGAAAATTTTGATGGTTTCTCAACCATTCCTTAACTTCAATCTCCCATATCTCGCGAACGGATTCACGAACTCGAGAAATTCCTGTTGCATCTGAAAGTAGAAACTCGCCCAATTACAAAGGTATGTGAATTTTTCCCCTAGGCCACAGTAGTTATTGGTTTCGAGTATCAGACTTGCGAAAATATTGAAGGTTTCTCAACCATCCCTTAACTTCAAACTCCCATATCTCGCGAACGGATTGAAGAACTCGAGAATTTCCTATTGCATCTGAAAGCAAAAACTCGCCCGATTACAACGCTATGTGTATTTTTGCCCTAGGCCATAGTAGTTATTGCTTTCGGGTATCAGACTTGCGAAAATTTTGATGGTTTCTCAATTATTCATTAACTTCAAAGTCCCATATCTCGCGAACGGATTGACGAATTGCATTATTTCCTGTTGCATCTGAAAGTAGAAAGTCGTCCGATTACAATGGTGTGTGTACTTTTCCCCTAGGTCATTCCAGTTATTCGTTTCCACCATCAGAATTGCGAAAATTTTGATGGTTTCTCAACCATTCCTTAACTTCAAAATCCCATATCTCGCGAACGGATTTACGTGCTCGAGAAATTCCTGTTGCATCTGAAAGTAGAAACTCCCCCGATTACAAAGGTATGTGTATTTTTCCCCTAGGGCTTTGTAGTTATTGGTTTCGAGTATCAGACTTGCGAAAATTTTGATGGTTTCTCAAGCATCCCTTAACTTCAAACTCCCATATCTCGCGAACGGATTGACGAACTCGATTATTTCCTGTTGCATCTGAAAGTAGAAACTCGTCCGATTACAACGGTATGTGTATTTTTGCCCTAGGCCATTGTAGTTATTGGTTTCGAGTATCAGACTTGCGAAAATTGTGATTGTTTCTCAACCGTTCCTTAATTTCAAACTCCCATATCTCGCGAACGGATTTACGTGCTCGAGAAATTCCTGTTGCATCTGAAAGTAGAAACTCGTCCGATTACAACGGTATGTGTGTTTTTGCCCTAGGCCATTGTAGTTATTGGTTTCGAGTATCAGACTTGCGAAAATTGTGATTGTTTCTCAACCGTTCCTTAATTTCAAACTCCCGTATCTCGCGAACGGATTGACGAGCTCGAGAAATTCCTGTTGCATCTGAAAGTAGAAACTCGCCCGATTCCAATGGTGTGTGTACTTTTCCCCCCATTCCATTTATTGGTTTCGAGTAACAGACTTGCGAAAATTTTGATGGTTTCTCAACCATTCCTTAACTTCAAACTCCCATATCTCGCGAACAGATTGACGAACTCGAGAAATTCCTGTTGCATCTGAAAGCAGAATCTCGCCCGATTACAAAGGAATGTGTATTTTTCCACTAGGCCTTTGTAGTTATTGGTTTCGAGTATCAGACCAGCGAAAATTTTGATGGTTTCTCAACCATTCCTTAACTTCAGACTCCCATATCTCGCGAACGGATTGACAAACTCGAGAAATTCCTGTTGCATCTGAAAGCAGAAACTCGCCCCATTACAACGGTATGTGTATTTTTGCCCTGGGCCATAGTAGTTATTTGTATCGAGTATCAGACTTGCGAAAATTTTGAAAGTTTCTAAACCATTTCTTAACTCCAAACTCCCATATCTCGCGAACCGATTGACGAACACGAGAAATTCAAGTTGCATCTAAAGCAGAACCTCGCCCGATTACAATGGAGTGTGCACTTTTCCCCTAGGCCATTGCAGTTATTCGTTTCTAGCATCAGAATTGCGATAATTTTGATGGTTTCTCAACCATCTCTTAACTCCTAACTCCCATATCTCGCGAACCGATTGACGAACTCGAGAAATTCCTGTTGCATCTGAAAGTAGAAACTCGCCCGATTCCAATGGTGTGTGTACTTTTCCCCCCATTCCATTTATTGGTTTCGAGTAACAGACTTGCGAAAATTTTGACGGTTTCTCAACCATTCCTTAACTTCAAACTCCCATATCTCGCGAACGGATTGACGAACTCGAGAAATTCCTGTTGCATCTGAAAGTAGAAACTCGCACGATTACAAAGGTATGTGTATTTTTCCCCTAGGCCATAGTAGTTATTGGTTTCGAATATCAGACTTGCGAAAATTGTGATGGTTTCTCAACCATTCCTTATCTTCAAACTCCCATATCTCGCGGACGGATTGACGAACTCGAGGAATTCCTGTTGCATCTGAGAGTAGAAAATCGCCCCATTATAGTGGTGTGTGTATTTTTCCCCTAGGCCATTCCAGTTATTGGTTTCGAGTATCAGACTTGCGAAAATTTTGATGGTTTCTCAAGCATTCCTTAACTTCAAACTCCCATATCTCACGAACGGTTTGACGACTCGATTATTTCCTGTTGCATCTGAAAGTAGAAAGTCGACCGATAACAATGGTGTGTGTACTTTTCCCCCAGGTCATTCCAGTTATTCGTTTCTAGCATCAGAATTGCGAAAATTTTGATGGTTTATCAAGCATTCCTTAACTTCAAACTCCCATATCTCGCGAACGGATTGGAGAACTCGATAAATTCCTGTTGCATCTGAAACCAGAAACTCGTCCGATTACAACGGTATGTGTATTTTTGCCCTAGGCCATAGTAGTTATTGCTTTCGGGTATCAGACTTGCGAAAATTTTGATGGTTTCTCAATTATTCCTTAACTTCAAAGTCCCATATCTCGCGAACGGATTGACGAACTCGATTATTTCCTGTTGCATCTGAAAGTAGAAAGTCGTCCGATTACAATGGTGGGTGTACTTTTCCCCTAGGTCATTCCAGTTATTCGTTTCGAGTATCAGAATTGCGAAAATTTTGATGGTTTCTCAACCATTCCTTAACTTCAAACTCCCATATCTCGCGAACGGATTGACGAACTCCAGAAACTCCTGTTGCATCTGAAAGTAGAAACTCGCCCGATTACAAAGGTATGTGTATTTTTCACATAGGCCATAGTAGTTATTGGTTTCGAGTATCAGACTTGCGAAAATTGTGATGGTCTCTCAACCATTCCTTATCTTCAAACTCCCATATCTCGCGAACGGATTGACGAACTCGAGGAATTCCTGTTGCATCTGAAAGTAGAAACTCGTCCGATTACAATGGTCTGTGTACTTTTCCCCCAGGTCATTCCAGTTATTCGTTTCTAGCATCAGAATTGCGAAAATTTTGATGGTTTCTCAACCATTCCTTAACTTCAATCTCCCATATCTCGCGAACGGATTCACGAACTCGAGAAATTCCTGTTGCATCTGAAAGTAGAAACTCGCCCAATTACAAAGGTATGTGAATTTTTCCCCTAGGCCACAGTAGTTATTGGTTTCGAGTATCAGACTTGCGAAAATATTGAAGGTTTCTCAACCATCCCTTAACTTCAAACTCCCATATCTCGCGAACGGATTGAAGAACTCGAGAATTTCCTATTGCATCTGAAAGCAAAAACTCGCCCGATTACAACGCTATGTGTATTTTTGCCCTAGGCCATAGTAGTTATTGCTTTCGGGTATCAGACTTGCGAAAATTTTGATGGTTTCTCAATTATTCATTAACTTCAAAGTCCCATATCTCGCGAACGGATTGACGAATTGCATTATTTCCTGTTGCATCTGAAAGTAGAAAGTCGTCCGATTACAATGGTGTGTGTACTTTTCCCCTAGGTCATTCCAGTTATTCGTTTCCACCATCAGAATTGCGAAAATTTTGATGGTTTCTCAACCATTCCTTAACTTCAAAATCCCATATCTCGCGAACGGATTTACGTGCTCGAGAAATTCCTGTTGCATCTGAAAGTAGAAACTCCCCCGATTACAAAGGTATGTGTATTTTTCCCCTAGGGCTTTGTAGTTATTGGTTTCGAGTATCAGACTTGCGAAAATTTTGATGGTTTCTCAAGCATCCCTTAACTTCAAACTCCCATATCTCGCGAACGGATTGACGAACTCGATTATTTCCTGTTGCATCTGAAAGTAGAAACTCGTCCGATTACAACGGTATGTGTATTTTTGCCCTAGGCCATTGTAGTTATTGGTTTCGAGTATCAGACTTGCGAAAATTGTGATTGTTTCTCAACCGTTCCTTAATTTCAAACTCCCGTATCTCGCGAACGGATTGACGAGCTCGAGAAATTCCTGTTGCATCTGAAAGTAGAAACTCGCCCGATTCCAATGGTGTGTGTACTTTTCCCCCCATTCCATTTATTGGTTTCGAGTAACAGACTTGCGAAAATTTTGATGGTTTCTCAACCATTCCTTAACTTCAAACTCCCATATCTCGCGAACAGATTGACGAACTCGAGAAATTCCTGTTGCATCTGAAAGCAGAATCTCGCCCGATTACAAAGGAATGTGTATTTTTCCACTAGGCCTTTGTAGTTATTGGTTTCGAGTATCAGACCAGCGAAAATTTTGATGGTTTCTCAACCATTCCTTAACTTCAGACTCCCATATCTCGCGAACGGATTGACAAACTCGAGAAATTCCTGTTGCATCTGAAAGCAGAAACTCGCCCCATTACAACGGTATGTGTATTTTTGCCCTGGGCCATAGTAGTTATTTGTATCGAGTATCAGACTTGCGAAAATTTTGAAAGTTTCTAAACCATTTCTTAACTCCAAACTCCCATATCTCGCGAACCGATTGACGAACACGAGAAATTCAAGTTGCATCTAAAGCAGAACCTCGCCCGATTACAATGGAGTGTGCACTTTTCCCCTAGGCCATTGCAGTTATTCGTTTCTAGCATCAGAATTGCGATAATTTTGATGGTTTCTCAACCATCTCTTAACTCCTAACTCCCATATCTCGCGAACCGATTGACGAACTCGAGAAATTCCTGTTGCATCTGAAAGTAGAAACTCGCCCGATTCCAATGGTGTGTGTACTTTTCCCCCCATTCCATTTATTGGTTTCGAGTAACAGACTTGCGAAAATTTTGATGGTTTCTCAACCATTCCTTAACTTCAAACTCCCATATCTCGCGAACGGATTGACGAACTCGAGAAATTCCTGTTGCATCTGAAAGTAGAAACTCGCCCGATTACAACGGTATGTGTATTTTTACCCTAGGGCATTGTAGTTATTGGTTTCGAGTATCGGACCTGCGAAAATTTTGATGGTTTCTCAACCATTCCTTAACTTCAAACTCCCATATCTCGCGAACGGATTGACGGACTCGAGAAATTCCTGTTGCATCTGAAAGCAGAAACTCGCCCGATTACAACGGTATGTGTATTTTTGCCCTAGGCCGTAGTAGTTATTGGTTTCGAGTATCAGACTTGCGAAAATTTTGATGGTTTCTCAACCATTCCTTAACTTCAAACTCCCATATCTCGCGAACGGATTGACGAACTCGAGAAATTCCTGTTGCATCTGAAAGCAGAAACTCGCCCGATTACAACGGTGTGTGTATATTTGCCCCGGGCCATAGTAGTTATTGGTTTCGAGTATCAGACTTGCGAAAATTTTGTTGGTTTCTCAACCATTCCCTAACTTCAAACTCCCATATCTCGCGAACGGATCGACGCACTCGAGAAATTCATGTTGCATCTGAAAGTAGAAACTTGCCAGATTACAATGGTGTGTGTATTTTTACCCTAGGCCATTGTAGTTATTGGTTTCGAGAATCAGACTTGCGAAAATTTTGATGGTTTCTCAACCATTCCCTAACTTCAAACTCCCATATCTCGCGAACGGATCGACGCACTCGAGAAATTCATGTTGCATCTGAAAGTAGAAACTCGCCAGATTACAATGGTGTGTGTATTTTTCCCCTAGGCCATAGTAGTTATTGGTTTCGAGTAACAGACTTGCGATAATTTTGATGGTTTCCCAAGCATTCCTTAAGTTCAATCTCCCATATCTCGCGAACGGATTGACGAACTCGAGAAATTCCTGTTGCATCTGAAAGTAGAAACTCGCCCCATTACAATGGTGTGTGTACTTTTCCCCTAGGCCATAGTAGTTATTGGTTTCGAGTATCGGACCTGCGAAAATTTTGATGGTTTCTCAACCATTCCTTAACTTCAAACTCCCATATCTCGCGAACGGATTGACGAACTCCAGAAACTCCTGTTGCATCTGAAAGTAGAAACTCGCCCGATTACAAAGGTATGTGTATTTTTCACATAGGCCATAGTAGTTATTGGTTTCGAGTATCAGACTTGCGAAAATTGTGATGGTCTCTCAACCATTCCTTATCTTCAAACTCCCATATCTCGCGAACGGATTGACGAACTCGAGGAATTCCTGTTGCATCTGAAAGTAGAAACTCGTCCGATTACAATGGTCTGTGTACTTTTCCCCCAGGTCATTCCAGTTATTCGTTTCTAGCATCAGAATTGCGAAAATTTTGATGGTTTCTCAACCATTCCTTAACTTCAATCTCCCATATCTCGCGAACGGATTCACGAACTCGAGAAATTCCTGTTGCATCTGAAAGTAGAAACTCGCCCAATTACAAAGGTATGTGAATTTTTCCCCTAGGCCACAGTAGTTATTGGTTTCGAGTATCAGACTTGCGAAAATATTGAAGGTTTCTCAACCATCCCTTAACTTCAAACTCCCATATCTCGCGAACGGATTGAAGAACTCGAGAATTTCCTATTGCATCTGAAAGCAAAAACTCGCCCGATTACAACGCTATGTGTATTTTTGCCCTAGGCCATAGTAGTTATTGCTTTCGGGTATCAGACTTGCGAAAATTTTGATGGTTTCTCAATTATTCATTAACTTCAAAGTCCCATATCTCGCGAACGGATTGACGAATTGCATTATTTCCTGTTGCATCTGAAAGTAGAAAGTCGTCCGATTACAATGGTGTGTGTACTTTTCCCCTAGGTCATTCCAGTTATTCGTTTCCACCATCAGAATTGCGAAAATTTTGATGGTTTCTCAACCATTCCTTAACTTCAAAATCCCATATCTCGCGAACGGATTTACGTGCTCGAGAAATTCCTGTTGCATCTGAAAGTAGAAACTCCCCCGATTACAAAGGTATGTGTATTTTTCCCCTAGGGCTTTGTAGTTATTGGTTTCGAGTATCAGACTTGCGAAAATTTTGATGGTTTCTCAAGCATCCCTTAACTTCAAACTCCCATATCTCGCGAACGGATTGACGAACTCGATTATTTCCTGTTGCATCTGAAAGTAGAAACTCGTCCGATTACAACGGTATGTGTATTTTTGCCCTAGGCCATTGTAGTTATTGGTTTCGAGTATCAGACTTGCGAAAATTGTGATTGTTTCTCAACCGTTCCTTAATTTCAAACTCCCGTATCTCGCGAACGGATTGACGAGCTCGAGAAATTCCTGTTGCATCTGAAAGTAGAAACTCGCCCGATTCCAATGGTGTGTGTACTTTTCCCCCCATTCCATTTATTGGTTTCGAGTAACAGACTTGCGAAAATTTTGATGGTTTCTCAACCATTCCTTAACTTCAAACTCCCATATCTCGCGAACAGATTGACGAACTCGAGAAATTCCTGTTGCATCTGAAAGCAGAATCTCGCCCGATTACAAAGGAATGTGTATTTTTCCACTAGGCCTTTGTAGTTATTGGTTTCGAGTATCAGACCAGCGAAAATTTTGATGGTTTCTCAACCATTCCTTAACTTCAGACTCCCATATCTCGCGAACGGATTGACAAACTCGAGAAATTCCTGTTGCATCTGAAAGCAGAAACTCGCCCCATTACAACGGTATGTGTATTTTTGCCCTGGGCCATAGTAGTTATTTGTATCGAGTATCAGACTTGCGAAAATTTTGAAAGTTTCTAAACCATTTCTTAACTCCAAACTCCCATATCTCGCGAACCGATTGACGAACACGAGAAATTCAAGTTGCATCTAAAGCAGAACCTCGCCCGATTACAATGGAGTGTGCACTTTTCCCCTAGGCCATTGCAGTTATTCGTTTCTAGCATCAGAATTGCGATAATTTTGATGGTTTCTCAACCATCTCTTAACTCCTAACTCCCATATCTCGCGAACCGATTGACGAACTCGAGAAATTCCTGTTGCATCTGAAAGTAGAAACTCGCCCGATTCCAATGGTGTGTGTACTTTTCCCCCCATTCCATTTATTGGTTTCGAGTAACAGACTTGCGAAAATTTTGATGGTTTCTCAACCATTCCTTAACTTCAAACTCCCATATCTCGCGAACGGATTGACGAACTCGAGAAATTCCTGTTGCATCTGAAAGTAGAAACTCGCCCGATTACAACGGTATGTGTATTTTTACCCTAGGGCATTGTAGTTATTGGTTTCGAGTATCGGACCTGCGAAAATTTTGATGGTTTCTCAACCATTCCTTAACTTCAAACTCCCATATCTCGCGAACGGATTGACGGACTCGAGAAATTCCTGTTGCATCTGAAAGCAGAAACTCGCCCGATTACAACGGTATGTGTATTTTTGCCCTAGGCCGTAGTAGTTATTGGTTTCGAGTATCAGACTTGCGAAAATTTTGATGGTTTCTCAACCATTCCTTAACTTCAAACTCCCATATCTCGCGAACGGATTGACGAACTCGAGAAATTCCTGTTGCATCTGAAAGCAGAAACTCGCCCGATTACAACGGTGTGTGTATATTTGCCCCGGGCCATAGTAGTTATTGGTTTCGAGTATCAGACTTGCGAAAATTTTGTTGGTTTCTCAACCATTCCCTAACTTCAAACTCCCATATCTCGCGAACGGATCGACGCACTCGAGAAATTCATGTTGCATCTGAAAGTAGAAACTTGCCAGATTACAATGGTGTGTGTATTTTTACCCTAGGCCATTGTAGTTATTGGTTTCGAGAATCAGACTTGCGAAAATTTTGATGGTTTCTCAACCATTCCCTAACTTCAAACTCCCATATCTCGCGAACGGATCGACGCACTCGAGAAATTCATGTTGCATCTGAAAGTAGAAACTCGCCAGATTACAATGGTGTGTGTATTTTTCCCCTAGGCCATAGTAGTTATTGGTTTCGAGTAACAGACTTGCGATAATTTTGATGGTTTCCCAAGCATTCCTTAAGTTCAATCTCCCATATCTCGCGAACGGATTGACGAACTCGAGAAATTCCTGTTGCATCTGAAAGTAGAAACTCGCCCCATTACAATGGTGTGTGTACTTTTCCCCTAGGCCATTCCAGTTATTGGTTTCGAGTATCACACTTGCGAAAATTTTTATGGTTTCTCAACCATTCCTTAACTCCAAACTCCCATATTTCGCGAACCGATTGACGAACTCGAGGAATTCCTGTTGCATCTGAAAGTAGAAACTCGCCCCATTACAATGATGTGTGTATTTTTCCCCTAGGCCATAGTAGTTATTGGTTTCGAGTAACAGACTTGCGATAATTTTGATGGTTTCCCAAGCATTCCTTAAGTTCAATCTCCCATATCTCGCGAGCGGATTGACGAACTCGAGAATTTCCTATTGCATCTGAAAGCAGAAACTCGCCCGATTATAGCGGTATGTGTATTTTTGCCATAGGCCACAGTAGTTATCGGTTTCGAGTATCAGACTTGCGAAAATTTTGACGGTTTCTCAACCATTCCTTAACTTCAAACTCCCATATTTCGCGAACGGATTGACGAACTCGAGAAATTCCGGTTGCATCTGGAAGTAGAAATTCTCCCGATTACAACGGTATGTGTATTTTTGCCCTAGGCCATAGTAGTTATCGGTTTCGATTATCAGAATTGCGAACATTTTGATGGTTTCTCAACAATTCCTTAACTTCAATCTCCCATATCTCGCAAACGGATTGACGAACACGAGAAGTTCCGGTTGCATCTGGAAGAAGAAACTCTCCCGATTACAACGGCATGTGTATTTTTGCCCTAGGCCATAGTAGTTATTGGTTTCGGGTATCAGACTTGCGAAAATTTTGATGGTTTCTCAAGCATTCCTTAACTTCTAACTCCCATATCTCGGGAACGGATTGACGGACTCGATTATTTCCTGTTGCATCTGAAAGTAGAAACGCGACCGATTAGAATGGTGTGTGTACTTTTCCCCTAGGTCATTCCAGTTATTCGTTTCTAGCATCAGAAATGCGAAAATTTTGATGGTTTCTCAACCATTCCTTAACTCCAAACTCCCATATTTCGCGAACCGATTGACGAACTCGAGGAATTCCTGTTGCATCTGAAAGTAGAAACTCGCCCCATTACAAAGGTATGTGTATTTTTCCCCTAGGCCATTGTAGTTATTGGTTTCGAATATCAGACTTGCGGAAATTGTGATGGTCTCTCAACCATTCCTTATCTGCAAACTCCCATATCTCGCGAACGGATTGACGAACTCGAGGAATTCCTGTTGCATCTGAAAGTAGAAACTCGCCCCATTACAGCGGTGTGTGTACTTTTCCCCTAGGCCATAGTAGTTATTGGTTTCGAGTAACAGACTTGCGATAATTTTGATGGTTTCCCAAGCATTCCTTAACTTCAAACTCCCATATCTCGCGAACGGATTGAAGAACTCGATTATTTCCTGTTGCATCTGAAAGTAGAAACTCGCCCCATTACAACGGGGCGTGTACTTTTCCCCTAGGCCATTCCAGTTATTCGTTTCTAGCATCAGAATTGCGAAAATTTTGATGGTTTCTCAACAATTCCTTAACTTCAAACTCCCATATCTCGCGAACGGATTGACGAACTCGAGAAATTCCTGTTGCATCTTAAAGTAGAAACTCGCGCGATTACAAAGGTGTGTGTATTTTTCCCGTAGGCCATAGTAGTTATTGGTTTCGAGTAACAGACTTGCGATAATTTTGATGGTTTCCCAAGCATTCCTTAAGTTCAATCTCCCATATCTCGCGAACGGATTGACGAACTCGAGAAGTTCCTGTTGCATCTGAAAGTAGAAACTCGCCCCATTACAATGGTGTGTGTACTTTTCCCCTAGGCCATTCCAGTTATTGGTTTCGAGTATCATACTTGCGAAAATTTTGGTGGTTTCTCAACCATTCCTTAACTTCAAACTCCCATATCTCGCGAACGGATTGACGAACTCGAGAATTTCCTATTGCATCTGAAAGCAGAAACTCGCCCGATTATAGCGGTATGTGTATTTTTGCCATAGGCCATAGTAGTTATCGGTTTCGAGTATCAGACTTGCGAAAATTTTGACGGTTTCTCAACCATTCCTTAACTTCAAACTCCCATATTTCGCGAACGGATTGACGAACTCGAGAAGTTCCGGTTGCATCTGGAAGAAGAAACTCTCCCGATTACAAAGGCATGTGTATTTTTGCCCTAGGCCATAGTAGTTATTGGTTTCGGGTATCAGACTTGCGAAAATTTTGATGGTTTCTCAACAATTCCTTAACTTCAAACTCCCATATCTCGCGAACGGATTGACGAACTCGAGAAATTCCTGTTGCATCTTAAAGTAGAAACTCGCGCGATTACAAAGGTGTGTGTATTTTTCCCGTAGGCCATAGTAGTTATTGGTTTCGAGTAACAGACTTGCGATAATTTTGATGGTTTCCCAAGCATTCCTTAAGTTCAATCTCCCATATCTCGCGAACGGATTGACGAACTCGAGAAGTTCCTGTTGCATCTGAAAGTAGAAACTCGCCCCATTACAATGGTGTGTGTACTTTTCCCCTAGGCCATTCCAGTTATTGGTTTCGAGTATCATACTTGCGAAAATTTTGGTGGTTTCTCAACCATTCCTTAACTTCAAACTCCCATATCTCGCGAACGGATTGACGAACTCGAGAATTTCCTATTGCATCTGAAAGCAGAAACTCGCCCGATTATAGCGGTATGTGTATTTTTGCCATAGGCCATAGTAGTTATCGGTTTCGAGTATCAGACTTGCGAAAATTTTGACGGTTTCTCAACCATTCCTTAACTTCAAACTCCCATATTTCGCGAACGGATTGACGAACTCGAGAAGTTCCGGTTGCATCTGGAAGAAGAAACTCTCCCGATTACAAAGGCATGTGTATTTTTGCCCTAGGCCATAGTAGTTAGTGGTTTCGGGTATCAGACTTGCGAAAATTTTGATGGTTTCTCAAGCATTCCTTAACTTCTAACTCCCATATCTCGGGAACGGATTGACGGACTCGATTATTTCCTGTTGCATCTGAAAGTAGAAACGCGACCGATTAGAATGGTGTGTGTACTTTTCCCCTAGGTCATTCCTGTTATTCGTTTCTAGCATCAGAAATGCGAAAATTTTGATGGTTTCTCAACCATTCCTTAACTTCAAACTCCCATATCTCGCGAACGGATTGACGAACTCGAGAAATTCCTGTTGCATCTGAAAGTAGAAACTCGCGCGATTACAAAGCTATGTGTATTTTTGCCCTTGGCCATAATAGTCATTGGTTTCGAGTATCAGACTTGCGACAATTTTTATGGTTTCTCAACCATTCCTTAACTCCAAACTCCCATATTTCGCGAACCGATTGACGAACTCGAGGAATTCCTGTTGCATCTGAAAGTAGAAACTCGCCCCATTACAAAGGTATGTGTATTTTTCCCCTAGGCCATTGTAGTTATTGGTTTCGAATATCAGACTTGCGGAAATTGTGATGGTCTCTCAACCATTCCTTATCTTCAAACTCCCATATCTCGCGAACGGATTGACGAACTCGAGGAATTCCTGTTGCATCTGAAAGTAGAAACTCGCCCCATTACAGTGGTGTGTGTACTTTTCCCCTTGGCCATTCCAGTTATTGGTTTCGAGTATCAGACTTGCGAAAATTTTGATGGTTTCTCAAGCATTCCTTAATTGCAAACTCCCATATCTCGCGAACGGATTGGCGAACTCGATTATTTCCTGTTGCATCTGAAAGTAGAAACTCGACCGATTACAATGGTCTGTGTACTTTTCCCCCAGGTCATTCCAGTTATTCGTTTCTAGCATCAGAATTGCGAAAATTTTGATGGTTTCTCAACAATTCCTTAACTTCAAACTCCCATATCTCGCGAACGGATTGACGAACTCGAGAAATTCCTGTTGCATCTTAAAGTAGAAACTCGCGCGATTACAAAGGTGTGTGTATTTTTCCCGTAGGCCATAGTAGTTATTGGTTTCGAGTAACAGACTTGCGATAATTTTGATGGTTTCCCAAGCATTCCTTAAGTTCAATCTCCCATATCTCGCGAACGGATTGACGAACTCGAGAAATTCCTGTTGCATCTGAAAGTAGAAACTCGCCCCATTACAATGGTGTGTGTATTTTTGCCCTAGGCCATAGTAGTTATTGGTTTCGATTATCAGAATTGCGAACATTGTGATGGTTTCTCAACAATTCCTTAACTTCAATCTCCCATATCTCGCAAACGGATTGACGAACATGAGAAATTCCGGTTGCATCTGGAAGAAGAAACTCTCCCGCTTACAACGGCATGTGTATTTTTGCCCTAGGCCATAGTAGTTATTGGTTTCGGGTATCAGACTTGCGAAAATTTTGATGGTTTCTCAAGCATTCCTTAACTTCTAACTCCCATATCTCGGGAACGGATTGACGGACTCGATTATTTCCTGTTGCATCTGAAAGTAGAAACTCGACCGATTACAATGGTCTGTGTACTTTTCCCCCAGGTCATTCCAGTTATTCGTTTCTAGCATCAGAATTGCGAAAATTTTGATGGTTTCTCAACCATTCCTTAACTTCAATCTCCCATACCTCGCGACCGGATTGACGAACTCGAGAAACTCCTGTTGCATCTGAAAGTAGAAACTCGCCCGATTACAAAGGTATGTGTATTTTTCCCCTAGGCCATAGTAGTTATAGGTTTCGAGTATCAGACTTGCGAAAATTGTGATGGTCTCTCACCCGTTCCTTAACTTCAAACTCCCATATCTCGCGAACGGATTGACATACTCGAAAAATTCCTGTTGCATTTGAAAGTAGAAACTCGCCCAATTACAAAGGTATGTGTATTTTGGCCCTAGGCCATAGTAGTTATTGCTTTCGGGTATCAGACTTGCGAAAATTTTGATGGTTCCTCAATTATTCCTTAACTTCAAACTCCCATATCTCGCGAACGGATTGACGAATTGGATTATTTCCTGTTGCATCTGAAAGTAGAAAGTCGTCCGATTAGAATGGTGTGTGTACTTTTTCCCTAGGTCATTCCAGTTATTCGTTTCCACCTTCAGAATTGCGAAAATTTTGATGGTTTCTCAACCATTCCTTAACTTCAAAATCCCATATCTCGCGAACGGATTGACGAATTGGATTATTTCCTGTTGCATCTGAAAGTAGAAACTCGTCCGATTACAACGGTATGTGTATTTTTGCCCTAGGCCATTGTAGTTATTGGTTTCGAGTATCAGACTTGCGAAAATTGTGATGTTTCTCAACCGTTCCTTAATTTCAAACTCCCATATCTCGCGAACGGGTTGACGAGCTCGAGAAATTCCTGTTGCATCTGAAAGTAGAAACTCGCCCGATTACAAAGGTATGTGTATTTTTCCCCTAGGCCATAGTAGTTATTGGTTTCGAATATCAGACTTGCGAAAATTGTGATGGTTTCTCAACCATTCTTTATCTTCAAACTCCCATACCTCGCGAACGGATTGACGAACTCGAGGAATTCCTGTTGCATCTGAAAGTAGAAAATCGCCCCATTACAGTGGTGTGTGTACTTTTCCCCTAGGTCATTCCAGTTATTGGTTTCGAGTATCAGACTTGCGAAAATTTTGATGGTTTCTCAAGCATTCCTTAACTTCAAACTCCCATATCTCACGATCGGATTGACGACTCGATTATTTCCTGTTGCATCTGAAGGTAGAAAGTCGACCGATAACAATGGTGTGTGTACTTTTCCCCCAGGTCATTCCAGTTATTCGTTTCTAGCATCAGAATTGCGAAAATTTTGACGGTTTCTCAACCATTTCTTAACTTCTTGCTCCCATATCTTGCGAACGGATTGACGAACTCGAGAAACTCCTGTTGCATCTGAAAGTAGAAACTCGCCCGATTACGAAAGTATGTGTATTTTTCCCCTAGGCCATAGTAGTTATTGGTTTCGAGTATCAGACTTGCGAAAATTGTGATGGTCTCTCAACCATTCCTTATCTTCAAACTCCCATATCTCGCGAACGGATTGACGAACTCGAGGAATTCCTGTTGCATCTGAAAGTAGAAGCTCGCCCCATTACATTGGTGTGTGTACTTTTCCCCTAGGCCATTCCAGTTATTGGTTTCGAGTATCAGACTTGCGAAAATTTTGATGGTTTCTCAAGCATTCCTTAACTGCAAGGTCCCATATCTCGCGAACGGATTGACGAACTCGAGTATTTCCTGTTGCATCTGAAAGTAGAAACTCGACCGATTACAATGGTGTGTGTACTTTTCCCCCAGGTCATTCCAGTTATTCGTTTCTAGCATCAGAATTGCGAAAATTTTGATGGATTATCAACCATCTCTTATCTCCAAACTCCCATATCTCGCGAACGGATTGACGAACTCGAGAAATTCCTGTTGCATCTGAAAGTAGAAACTCGCCCCATTACAATGGTGTGTGTACTTTTCCCCTAGGCCATTCCAGTTATTGGTTTCGAGTATCACACTTGCGAAAATTGTGATTGTTTCTCAACCATTCTTTAACTTCAAACTCCCATATCTCGCGAACGGATTGACGAACTCGAGAATTTCCTATTGCATCTGAAAGCAGAAACTCGCCCGATTATAGCGGTATGTGTATTTTTGCCATAGGCCATAGTAGTTATTGGTTTCGAGTATCAGACTTGCGAACATTGTGATGGTTTCTCAACAATTCCTTAACTTCAAGCTCCCATATCTCGCGAACGGATTGACGAACACGAGAAATTCCGGTTGCATCAGGAAGAAGAAACTCTCCCGATTACAACGGCATGTGTATTTTTGCCCTAGGCCATAGTAGTTATTGGTTTCGAGTATCAGACTTGCGAAAATTTTGATGGTTTCTCAATCATTCCTTACCTTCAAACACCCATATCTCGCGAACGGAATGATGAACTCGATTATTTCCTGTTGCATCTGAAAGTAGAAAGTCGACCGATTACAGTGGTGTGTATACTTTTCCCCCAGGTCATTCCAGTTATTCGTTTCTAGCATCAGAATTGCGAAAATTTTGATGGTTTCTAAACCATTCCTTAACTTCCAACACCCATATCTTGCGAACGGATTGACGAACTCGAGAAATTGCTTTTGCATCTGAAAGTAGAAACTCGCCCGATTACAAAGATATGTGTATTTTTCCCCTAGGCCATAGTAGTTATTGGTTTCGAGTATCAGACTTGCGAAAATTGTGATGGTCTCTCAACCATTCCCTATTTTCAAACTCCCATATCTCGCGAACGTATTGACGAACTCGAGGAATTCCTGTTGCATCTGAAAGTAGAAACTCGCCCCATTACAATGGTGTGTGTACTTTTCCCCTAGGCCATTCCAGTTATTGGTTTCGAGTATCAGACTTGCGAAAATTTTGATGGATTCTCAAGCATTCCTTAACTTCAAACTCCCATATCTCGCGAACGGATTGAAGAACTCGATTATTTCCTGTTGCATCTGAAAGTAGAAACTCGACCGATTACAATGGTGTGTGTACTTTTCCCCTAGATCATTCCAGTTATTCGTTTCTAGCATCAGAATTGCGAAAATTTTGATGGCTTCTCAACCATTCCTTATCTTCAAACTCCCATATCTCGCGAACGGATTGACATACTCGAGAAATTCCTGTTGCATCTGAAAGTAGAAACTCGCCCCATTACAATGGTGTGTGTACTTTTCCCCTAGGCCATTCCAGTTATTGGTTTCAAGTATCACACTTGCGAAAATTTTTGTGGTTTCTCAACCATTCCTTAACTTCAAACTCCCATATCTCGCGAACGGATTCACGAACTCGAGAATTTCCTATTGCATCTGAAAGCAGAAACTCGCCCGATTATAGCGGTATGTGTATTTTTGCCATAGGCCATAGTAGTTATCGGTTTCGAGTAGCAGACTTGCGAAAATTTTGATGGTTTCTCAAGCATTCCTTAACTTCAAACTCCCATATCTCGCGAACGGATTGACGAACTCGATTATTTCCTGTTGCATCTGAAAGTAGAAAGTCGACCGATTACAATGGTGTGTGTACTTTTCCCCCAGGTCATTCCAGTTATTCGCTTCTAGCATCAGAATTGCGAAAATTTTGATGGTTTCTCAACCATTCCTTAACTTCAAACTCCCATATCTCGCGAACGGATTGACGAACTCGAGAAATTCCTGTTGCATCTGAAAGTAGAAACTCGCCCGATTACAAAGGTATGTGTATTCTTCCCCTAGGCCATAGTAGTTATTGGTTTCGAGTATCAGACTTGCTAAAATTGTGATGGTCTCTCAACCAGTCCTTATTTTCAAACTCCCATATCTCGCGAACGGATTGACGAACTCGAGGAATTCCTGTTGCATCTGAAAGAAGAAACTCGCCCCATTACAATGGTGTGTGTACTTTTCCTCTAGGCCGTTCCAGTTATTGGTTTCGAGTATCAGACTTGCGAAAATTTTGTTGGTTTCTCAAGCATTCCTTAACTTCAAACTCCCATATCTCGCGACCGGATTGACGAACTGGATTATTTCCTGTTGCATCTGAAAGTAGAAACTCGACCGACTACAATGGTGTGTGTACTTTTCCCCTAGGTCATTCCAGTTATTCGTTTCTAGCATCTGAATTGCGAGAATTTTGATGGTTTCTCAACCATTCCTTAACTTCAAACTCACATATCTCGCGAACGGATTGACGAACTCGAGATATACCTGTTGCATCTGAAAGTAGAATCTCGTCCGATTACAACGGTATGTGTATTTTTGCCCTAGGCCATAGTAGTTATTGGCTTCGAGTATCAGACTTGCGAAAATTTATATGGTTTCTCAACCATTCCTTAACTCCCATATTTCGCGAACGGATTGACGAATCGGAAAAATTTCTGTTGCATCTGAAAATAGAAACTCTCCCGATTACAACGCTATGTGTATTTTTCCCTTAGGCCATTGTAGTTATTGGTTTCGAGTATCAGACTTGCGAAAATTTTGATGGTTTCTCAACCATGCCTTAACTTCAAACTCCCATATCTCGCGAACCGATTGACGAACTCGAGAAATTCCTGTTGCATCTGAAGGTAGAAACTCGCCCGATTACAAAGGTATGTGTATTTTTGCCCTAGGCCATTCCAGTTATTGGTTTCGAGTATCAGGCCAGCGAAAATTTTGATGGTTTCTCAACCATTCCTTACGTTCAAACACCCATATCTCGCGAACGGATTGACTAACTCGAGAAATTACTGTTGCATCTGAAAGTAGAAACTCGCCCCATTACAATGGTGTGTGTACTTTTCCCCTAGGCCATTCCAGTTATTGGTTTCGAGTATCAGACTTGCGAAAATTGTGATGGTTTCTCAACCATTCCTTAATTTCAAACTCCCATATCTCGCGAACGGATTGACGAACACGAGAAATTCCGGTTGCATGTGGAAGAAGAAACTCTCCCGATTACAACGGTATGTGTATTTTTCCCCTAAGCCTTTGAAGTTATTGGTTTCGAGTATCAGACTTGCGAAAATTTTGATGGTTTCTCAACCGTTCCTTAATTTCAAACTCCCACATCTCGCGAACGGATTTACGAACTCGATAAATTCCTGTTGCATCTGAAACCAGAAACTCGTCCGATTACAACGGTATGTGTATTTTTGCCCTAGGTCATTCCAGTTATTCGTTTCCAGTATCAGAATTGCGAAAATTTTGATGGTTTCTCAACCATTCCTTATCTTTAAACTCCCATATCTCGCGAACGGATTGACGAACTCGAGGAATTCCTGTTGCATCTGAAAGTAGAAACTCGCCCCATTACAAAGGTATGTGTATTTTTCCCCTAGGCCATAGTAGTTATTGGTTTCGAATATCAGACTTGCGGAAATTGTGATGGTCTCTCAACCATTCCTTATCTTCAAACTCCCATATCTCGCGAACGGATTGACGAACTCGAGGAATTCCTGTTGCATCTGAAAGAAGAAACTCGCCCCATTACAATGGTGTGTGTACTTTTCCTCTAGGCCGTTCCAGTTATTGGTTTCGAGTATCAGACTTGCGAAAATTTTGTTGGTTTCTCAAGCATTCCTTAACTTCAAACTCCCATATCTCGCGACCGGATTGACGAACTGGATTATTTCCTGTTGCATCTGAAAGTAGAAACTCGACCGACTACAATGGTGTGTGTACTTTTCCCCTAGGTCATTCCAGTTATTCGTTTCTAGCATCTGAATTGCGAGAATTTTGATGGTTTCTCAACCATTCCTTAACTTCAAACTCACATATCTCGCGAACGGATTGACGAACTCGAGATATACCTGTTGCATCTGAAAGTAGAATCTCGTCCGATTACAACGGTATGTGTATTTTTGCCCTAGGCCATAGTAGTTATTGGCTTCGAGTATCAGACTTGCGAAAATTTATATGGTTTCTCAACCATTCCTTAACTCCCATATTTCGCGAACGGATTGACGAATCGGAAAAATTTCTGTTGCATCTGAAAATAGAAACTCTCCCGATTACAACGCTATGTGTATTTTTCCCTTAGGCCATTGTAGTTATTGGTTTCGAGTATCAGACTTGCGAAAATTTTGATGGTTTCTCAACCATTCCTTAACTTCAAACTCCCATATCTCGCGAACCGATTGACGAACACGAGAAATTCCGGTTGCATGTGGAAGAAGAAACTCTCCCGATTACAACGGTATGTGTATTTTTCCCCTTAGCCTTTGAAGTTATTGGTTTCGAGTATCAGACTTGCGAAAATTTTGATGGTTTCTCAACCGTTCCTTAATTTCAAACTCCCACATCTCGCGAACGGATTTACGAACTCGATAAATTCCTGTTGCATCTGAAACCAGAAACTCGTCCGATTACAACGGTATGTGTATTTTTGCCCTAGGTCATTCCAGTTATTCGTTTCCAGTATCAGAATTGCGAAAATTTTGATGGTTTCTCAACCATTCCTTATCTTTAAACTCCCATATCTCGCGAACGGATTGACGAACTCGAGGAATTCCTGTTGCATCTGAAAGTAGAAACTCGCTCCATTACAAAGGTATGTGTATTTTTCCCCTAGGCCATAGTAGTTATTGGTTTCGAATATCAGACTTGCGGAAATTGTGATGGTCTCTCAACCATTCCTTATCTTCAAACTCCCATATCTCGCGAACGGATTGACGAACTCGAGGAATTCCTGTTGCATCTGAAAGAAGAAACTCGCCCCATTACAGCGGTGTGTGTACTTTTCCCCTAGGCCATTCCAGTTATTGGTTTCGAGTATCAGACTTGCGAAAATTTTGATGGTTTCTCAAGCATTCCTTAACTGCAAACTCCCATATCTCGCGAACGGATTGACGAACTCGATTATTTCCCGTTGCATCTGAAACTAGAAACTCGACCGATTACAATGGTCTGTGTACTTTTCCCCCAGGTCATTCCAGTTATTCGTTTCTAGCATCAGAATGGCGAAAATTTTGATGGTTTCTCAACCATTCCTTAACTTCAATCTCCCATATCTCGCGAACGGATTGACGAACTCGAGAAACTCCTGTTGCATCTGAAAGTAGAAACTCGCCCGATTACAAAGGTATGTGTATTTTTCCCCTAGGCCATAGTAGTTATTGGTTTCGAGTATCAGACTTGCGAAAATTGTGATGGTCTCTCATCCATTCCTTAACTTCAAACTCCCATATCTCGCGAACGGATTGACATACTCGAGAAATTCCTGTTGCATCTGAAAGTAGAAACTCGCCCAATTACAAAGGTATGTGAATTTTTCCACTAGGCCACTGTAGTTATTGGTTTCGAGTATCAGACTTGCGAAAATATTGATGGTTTCCCAACCATTCCTTAACTTCAAACTCCCATATCTCGCGAACGGATTGAAGAACTCGAGAATTTCCTATTGCATCTGAAAGCAAAAACTCGCCCGATTACAACGGTATGTGTATTTTTGCCCTAGGCCATAGTAGTTATTGCTTTCGGGTATCAGACTTGCGAAAATTTTGATGGTTTCTCAATTATTCCTTAACTTCAAACTCCCATATCTCGCGAACGGATTGACGAATTGGATTATTTCCTGTTGCATCTGAAAGTAGAAACTCGCCCCATTACAGTGGTGTGTGTACTTTTCCCATAGGTCATTCCAGTTATTGGTTTCGAGTATCACACTTGCGACAATTTTGATGGTTTCTTAAGCATTCCTTAACTGCAAGGTCCCATATCTCGCGAACGGATTGACGAACTCGAGAAATTCCGATTGCATCTGGAAGAAGAAACTCTCCCGATTACAAAGGTATGTGTATTTTTGCCCTAGGCCATTCCAGTTATTGGTTTCGAGTAACAGACCAGCGAAAATTTTGATGGTTTCTCAACCATTCCTTACCTTCAAACACCCAAATCTCGCGAACGGAATGACGAACTCGAGATATTCCGGTTGCATCTGGAAGAAGAAACTCTTCCGATTACAACGGTATGTGTATTTTTGCCCTACGCCATAGTAGTTATTGGTTTCGAGTAACAGACTTGCGATAATTTTGATGGTTTCCCAAGCATTCCTTAAGTTCAAACTCCCATATCTCGCGAACGGATTGACGAACTCGAGAATTTCCTATTGAATCTGAAAGCAGAAACTCGCCCGATTATAACGGTATGTGTATTTTTGCCATAGGCCATAGTAGTTATCGGTTTCGAATATCAGACTTGCGAAAATTTTGACGGTTTCTCAACCATTCCTTAACTTCAAACTCCCATATTTCGCGAACGGATTGACGAACTCGAGAAATTCCGGTTGCATCTGGAAGTAGAAACTCTCCCGATTACAACGGTATGTGTATTTTTGCCCTAGGCCATAGTAGTTATTGGTTTCGATTATCAGAATTGCGAACATTGTGATGGTTTCTCAACAATTCCTTAACTTCAAGCTCCCATATCTCGCAAACGGATTGACGAACACGAGAAATTCCGGTTGCATCTGGAAGAAGAAGCTCTCCCGATTACAACGGCATGTATATTTTTGCCCTAGGCCATAGTAGTTATTGGTTTCGGGTATCAGACTTGCGAAAATTTTGATGGTTTCTCAAGCATTCCTTAACTTCTAACTCCCATATCTCGGGAACGGATTGACGGACTTGATTATTTCCTGTTTCATCTGAAAGTAGAAACGCGACCGATTAGAATGGCGTGTGTACTTTTCCCCTAGGTCATTCCAGTTATTCGTTTCTAGCACCAGAAATGCGAAAATTTTGATGGTTTCTCAACCATTCCTTAACTTCAAACTCCCATATCTCGCGAACGGATTGACGAACTCGAGAAATTCCTGTTGCATCTGAAAGTAGAAACACGCGCGATTACAAAGGTATGTGTATTTTTGCCCTTGGCCATAGTAGTTATTGGTTTCGAGTATCAGACTTGCGAACATTGTGATGGTTTCACAACAATTCCTTAACTTCAAGCTCCCATATCTCGCGAACGGATTGACGAACACGAGAAATTCCGGTTGCATCTGGAAGAAGAAACTCTCCCGATTACAACGGCATGTGTATTTTTGCCCTAGGCCATAGTAGTTATTGGTTTCGAGTATCAGACTTGGGAAAATTTTGATGGTTTCTCAAGCATTCCTTAACTTCTAACTCCCATATCTCGGGAACGGATTGACGAACTCGATTATTTCCTGTTGCATCTGAAAGTAGAAACTTTACCGATTAGAATGGTGTGTGTACTTTTCCCCTAGGTCATTCCAGTTATTCGTTTCTAGCATCAGAAATGCGAAAATTTTGATGGTTTCTCAACCATTCCTTAACTTCAAGCTCCCATATCTCGCTAACGGATTGACGAACACGAGAAATTCCGGTTGCATCTGGAAGAAGAAACTCTCCCGATTACAACGGCATGTGTATTTTTGCCCTAGGCCATAGTAGTTATTGGTTTCGAGTATCGGACTTGCGAAAATTTTGATGGTTTCTCAACCATTCCTTAACTTCAAACTCCCATATCTCGCGAACGGATTGACGAGCTCGAGAAATTCCTGTTGAATCTGAAAGTAGAAACTCGCCCAATTACAAAGGTATGTGTATTTTTCCCCTAGGCCTTTGTAGTTATTGGTTTCGAGTATCAGACTTGCGAAAACTTTGATGGTTTCTCAAGCATTCCTTAACTTCAAACTCCCATATCTCGCGAACGGATTGACGAACTCGAGAAATTCCTGTTGCATCTGAAAGCAGAAACTCGCCCGATTACAATGGTGTCTGTACCTATCCCCTCGGCCATTCCAGTTATTGGTTTCGAGTATTAGACTTGGAAAATTTTGATGGTTTCTCAACCATTCCTTAACTTCAAACTCACATATCTCGCGAACGGGTTGACGAACTCGAGAAATTTCCTGTTGCATCCGAAAGTAGAAACTCGCCCGATTACTAGGGTATGTGAATTTTTCCCCCAAGCCTTTGTAGTTGTTGGTTTCGAGTATCAGACTCGCGACAATTTTGATGGTTTCTCAACCATTTCTTAACTTAAAACTCACATATTTCGCGAACGGGTTGACGAACTCGAGAAATTCCTGTTGCATCTGAATGTAGAAACACGCCCGATTACTATGGTGTGTGTACTTCTCCCCTAGGCCGTTCCAATTATTGGTTTCGAGTATCAGACCAGCGAAAATTTTGATGGTTTCTCAAGCATTCCTAAACATCAAACTCACATATCGCGCGAACGGATTGCCGAATCCGAAAAATTTCTGCTGCATCTGAAAGTAGAAACTCTCCCGATTACAACGGTATGTGTATTTTTCCCCTAGGCAATTGTAGTTATTGGTTTCGAGTATCAGACTTGAGAAAATTTTAATGGTTTCTCAACCATTCCTTAAGTTGAAACTCCCATGTCTCGCCAACGGATTGACGAACTCGAGAAATTCCTGTTGCAACTGAAAGTAGAAGCTCGCCCGATTACAAAGGTATGTGTACTTTTCCCCTAGGCCTTTGTAGTTATTGGTTTCGAGTATCAGACTTGCGAAAATTTTGATGGTTTCTCAACCATTCCTTAACTTCAAACTCCCATATCTCGCGAACGGAGTGGCGAACTCGAGAAATTCCTGTTGCATCTGAAAGCAGAGACTCTTCCGATTACAACGGTGTGTGTATTCTTGCCCTAGGCCATAGTAGTTATTGGTTTCGAGTATCAGACTTGCGAAAATTTTGATGGTTTCTCAAGCATTCCTTAACTTAAAACTCCCATATCTCGGGAACGGATTGGCGAACTCGATTATTTCCTGTTGCATCTGAAAGTAGAATCTCGACCGATTACAATGGTGTGTACACTTTTCCCCTAGGTCATTCCAGTTATTCGTTTCTAGCATCGGAATTGCCAAAATTTTGATGGTTTCTCAACCATTCCTTAACTTCAAACTCCCATATCTCGCGAACGGATTGACGAACTCGAGAAATTCCTGCTGCATCTGAAAGCAGAAAGTCGCCCGTTTACATAGGTATGTGTATTTTTCCCCCAGGCCATAGTAGTTATTGGTTTCGAGTATCAGACTTGCGAAAATTGTGATGGTTTCTCAAACATTCCTTAACTTCAAACTCCCATATCTCGCGAACGGATTGTGAACACGAGATATTCCGGTTGCATCTGGAAGAAGAAACTCTCCCGATTACAACGGTATGTGTATTTTTCCCCTAAGCCTTTGTAGTTATTCGTTTCGAGTATCAGACATGCGAAAATTTTGATGGTTTCTCAACCATTCCTTAACTTCAAACTCCCATATCTCGCGAACCGATTGACGAACTCGAGGAATTCCTGTTGCATCTGAAACCAGAAACTCGTCCGATTACAACGGTATGTGTATTTTTGCCCTAGGCCATAGTAGTTATTGGTTTCGAGTATCAGACTTGCGAAAATTTTGATGGTTTCTCAAGCATTCCTTAACATCAAACTCCCATATCTCGGGAACGGATTGACGAACTCGATTATTTCCTGTTGCATCTGAAAGTAGAAACTCGACCGATTACAATGGTGTGTACACTTTTCCCCTAGGTCATTCCAGTTATTCGTTTCTAGCATCGGAATTGCCAAAATTTTGATGGTTTCTCAACCATTCCTTAACTTCAAACTCCCATATCTCGCGAACGGATTGGCGAACTCGAGAAATTCCTGTTGCATCTGAAAGTAGAAACTCGCCCGATTACATTGGTTTGTGTACTTTTCCCCTAGGCCATTCCAGTTTTTCGTTTCTAGTATGAGAATTGCGAAAATTTTGATGGTTTCTCAACCATCTCTTAACTTCAAACTCACATATCTCGCGAACGGATTGACGAACTCGAGAAATTCCTGTTGCATCTGAATGTAGAAACCCGCCCGATTACAATGCTGTGTGTACTTTTCCCCTGGGCGGTTTCAGTTATTGGTTTCGAGTATCAGTCCTGCGAAAATTTTGATGGTTTCTCAACCATTCCTTAAATTCAAGCTACCATATCTCGCGAACGGAACGACGAACGCGAGAAATTCCTGTTGCATCTGAAAGTAGAAACTCGCCCGATTACAATGGTGTCTGTACCTATCCCCTCGGCCATTCCAGTTATTGGTTTCGAGTATTAGACTTGGAAAATTTTGATGGTTTCTCAACCATTCCTTAACTTCAAACTCACATATCTCGCGAACGGGTTGACGAACTCGAGAAATTTCCTGTTGCATCCGAAAGTAGAAACTCGCCCGATTACTAGGGTATGTGAATTTTTCCCCCAAGCCTTTGTAGTTGTTGGTTTCGAGTATCAGACTCGCGACAATTTTGATGGTTTCTCAACCATTTCTTAACTTAAAACTCACATATTTCGCGAACGGGTTGACGAACTCGAGAAATTCCTGTTGCATCCGAATGTAGAAACACGCCCGATTACTATGGTGTGTGTACTTCTCCCCTAGGCCGTTCCAATTATTGGTTTCGAGTATCAGACCAGCGAAAATTTTGATGGTTTCTCAAGCATTCCTAAACATCAAACTCACATATCGCGCGAACGGATTGCCGAATCCGAAAAATTTCTGCTGCATCTGAAAGTAGAAACTCTCCCGATTACAACGGTATGTGTATTTTTCCCCTAGGCAATTGTAGTTATTGGTTTCGAGTATCAGACTTGAGAAAATTTTAATGGTTTCTCAACCATTCCTTAAGTTGAAACTCCCATGTCTCGCCAACGGATTGACGAACTCGAGAAATTCCTGTTGCAACTGAAAGTAGAAGCTCGCCCGATTACAAAGGTATGTGTACTTTTCCCCTAGGCCTTTGTAGTTATTGGTTTCGAGTATCAGACTTGCGAAAATTTTGATGGTTTCTCAACCATTCCTTAACTTCAAACTCCCATATCTCGCGAACGGAGTGGCGAACTCGAGAAATTCCTGTTGCATCTGAAAGCAGAGACTCTTCCGATTACAACGGTGTGTGTATTCTTGCCCTAGGCCATAGTAGTTATTGGTTTCGAGTATCAGACTTGCGAAAATTTTGATGGTTTCTCAAGCATTCCTTAACTTAAAACTCCCATATCTCGGGAACGGATTGGCGAACTCGATTATTTCCTGTTGCATCTGAAAGTAGAATCTCGACCGATTACAATGGTGTGTACACTTTTCCCCTAGGTCATTCCAGTTATTCGTTTCTAGCATCGGAATTGCCAAAATTTTGATGGTTTCTCAACCATTCCTTAACTTCAAACTCCCATATCTCGCGAACGGATTGACGAACTCGAGAAATTCCTGCTGCATCTGAAAGCAGAAAGTCGCCCGTTTACATAGGTATGTGTATTTTTCCCCCAGGCCATAGTAGTTATTGGTTTCGAGTATCAGACTTGCGAAAATTGTGATGGTTTCTCAAACATTCCTTAACTTCAAACTCCCATATCTCGCGAACGGATTGTGAACACGAGATATTCCGGTTGCATCTGGAAGAAGAAACTCTCCCGATTACAACGGTATGTGTATTTTTCCCCTAAGCCTTTGTAGTTATTCGTTTCGAGTATCAGACATGCGAAAATTTTGATGGTTTCTCAACCATTCCTTAACTTCAAACTCCCATATCTCGCGAACCGATTGACGAACTCGAGGAATTCCTGTTGCATCTGAAACCAGAAACTCGTCCGATTACAACGGTATGTGTATTTTTGCCCTAGGCCATAGTAGTTATTGGTTTCGAGTATCAGACTTGCGAAAATTTTGATGGTTTCTCAAGCATTCCTTAACATCAAACTCCCATATCTCGGGAACGGATTGACGAACTCGATTATTTCCTGTTGCATCTGAAAGTAGAAACTCGACCGATTACAATGGTGTGTACACTTTTCCCCTAGGTCATTCCAGTTATTCGTTTCTAGCATCGGAATTGCCAAAATTTTGATGGTTTCTCAACCATTCCTTAACTTCAAACTCCCATATCTCGCGAACGGATTGGCGAACTCGAGAAATTCCTGTTGCATCTGAAAGTAGAAACTCGCCCGATTACATTGGTTTGTGTACTTTTCCCCTAGGCCATTCCAGTTTTTCGTTTCTAGTATGAGAATTGCGAAAATTTTGATGGTTTCTCAACCATCTCTTAACTTCAAACTCACATATCTCGCGAACGGATTGACGAACTCGAGAAATTCCTGTTGCATCTGAATGTAGAAACCCGCCCGATTACAATGCTGTGTGTACTTTTCCCCTGGGCGGTTTCAGTTATTGGTTTCGAGTATCAGTCCTGCGAAAATTTTGATGGTTTCTCAACCATTCCTTAAATTCAAGCTACCATATCTCGCGAACGGAACGACGAACGCGAGAAATTCCTGTTGCATCTGAAAGTAGAAACTCGCCCGATTACAAACGTATGTGTATTTTTCCCCTAGGCCATTCCAGTGACTGGTTTCGAGTATCAGACTTGCCAAAATTTTGATGGTTTCTCAACCATTCCTTAACTTCAAACTCCCATATCTCGCGAACGGTTTGACGAACTCGAGAAATTCCTGTTGCATCTGACCCAGAAACTCGTCCGATTACAACGGTATGTGTATTTTTGCCCTAGGCCATATTAGTTATTGGTTTCGAGTATCAGACTTGCGAAAATTTTGATGGTATCTCAACGGTTCCTTAATTTCAAACTCCCATATCTCTCGAACGGATTGACGAACTCGAGGAATTCCTGTTGCATCTGAAAGTAGAAACTCGCCCCGTTAAGATGGTGTGTGTACTTTTCCCTAGGTCATTCCAGTTATTGGTTTCGTGTATCAGACTTGCGAAAATTTTGATGGTTTCTCAACCGTTCCTTAATTTCAAACTCCCAAATCTCGCGAACGGATTGACGAACTCGAGAAATTCCTGTTGCATCTGAAAGCAGAGACTCTTCCGATTACAACGGTATGTGTATGTTTCCCCTAGGCCTTTGTAGTTATTGGTTTTGCGTATCAGACTTGCCCAAATTTTGATGGTTTCTCAAGCATTCCTTAACTTCAAACTCCCATATCTCGGGAACGGATTGACGAATTCGATTATTTCCTATTGCATCTGAAAGTAGAAACTCGACCGATTACAATGGTGTGTGTACTTTTTCCCTAGGTCATTCCAGTTATTGGTTTCGAGTATCAGACTTGCGAAAATTTTGATGGTTTCTCAACCGTTCCTTAATTTCAAACTCCCATATCTCGCGAACGGATTGACGAACTCGAGGAATTCCTGTTGCATCTGAAAGTAGAAACTCGCCCCGTTAAGATGGTGTGTGTTCTTTTCCCTAGGTCATTCCAGTTATTGGTTTCGAGTTTCAGACTTGCGAAAATTTTGATGGTTTCTCAACCGTTCCTTAATTTCAAACTCCCATGTCTCGCGAACGAATTGACGAACACGAGATATTCCGGTTGCATCTGGAAGAAGAAACTCTCCCGATTACAACGGTGTGTTTTTTTTCCCCTAAGCCTTTGTAGTTATTGGTTTCGAGTATCAGAATTGCGAAAATTTTGATGGTTTCTCAACCGTTCCTTAATTTCAAACTCCCATATCTCGGGAACGGATTGACGAACTCGAGAAATTCCTGTTGCATCTGAAAGCAGAGACTCTTCCGTTTACAACGGTATGTGTATTTTTGCCCTAGGCCATAGTAGTTATTGTTTTCGAGTATCAGACTTGCGTAAATTTTGATGGTTTCTCAAGCATTCCTTAACATCAAACTCCCATATCTCGGGAACGGATTGACGAACTCGAGAAATTCCTGTTGCATCTGAAAGTAGAAAGTCGCCCGTTTACATAGGTATGTGTATTTTTCCCCTAGGCCATAGTAGTTATTGGTTTCGTGTATCAGACTTGCGAAAATTGTGATGGTTTCTCAACCATTTCTTAACTTCAAACTCCCATATCTCGCGAACGAATTGACGAACACGAGATATTCCGGTTGCATCTGGAAGAAGAAACTCTTCCGATTACAACGGTATGTGTATTTTTGCCCTAGGCCATAGTAGTTATTGTTTTCGAGTATCAGACTTGCGTAAATTTTGATGGTTTCTCAAGCATTCCTTAACATCAAACTCCCATATCTCGGGAACTGATTGACGGACTCGATTATTTCCTGTTGCATCTGAAAATAGAAACTCGACCGATTACAATGGTGTGTACACTTTTCCCCTAGGTCATTCCAGTTATTCGTTTCTAGCATCGGAATTGCCAAAATTTTGATGGTTTCTCAACCATTCCTTAACTTCAAACTCCCATATCTCGCGAACGGATTGACGAACTCGAGAAATTCCTGCTGCATCTGAAAGTAGAAAGTCGCCCGTTTACATAGGTATGTGTATTTTTCCCCTAGGCCATAGTAGTTATTGGTTTCGAGTATCAGACTTGTGAAAATTTTGATGGTTTCTCCACCATTCCTTAACTTCAAACTCCCATATCTCGCGAACGGATTGTGAACACGAGATATTCCGGTTGCATCTGGAAGAAGAAACTCTCCCGATTACAATGGTATGTGTATTTTTCCCCTAAGCCTTTGTAGTTATTGGTTTCGAGTATCAGACTTGCGAAAATTTTGATGGTTTCTCAACCATCTCTTAACTTCAAACTCACATATCTCGCGAACGGATTGACGAACTCGAGAAATTCCTGTTGCATCTGAATGTAGAAACTCGCCCGATTACAATGGTGTGTGTACTTTTCCCCTGGGCGGTTTCAGTTATTGGTTTCGAGTATCAGTCCTGCGAAAATTTTGATGGTTTCTCAACCATTCCTTAAATTCAAGCTACCATATCTCGCGAACGGAATGACGAACTCGAGAAATTCCTGTTGCATCTGAAAGTAGGAACTCGCCCGATTACATAGGTATGTGTATTTTTCCCCTAGGCCATAGTAGTTATTGGTTTCGAGTATCAGACTTGCGAAAATTTTGATGGTTTCTCAACCATTCCTTAACTTCAAACTCCCATATCTCGCGAACGGATTGTGAACACGAGATATTCCGGTTGCATCTGGAAGAAGAAACTCTCCCGATTACAATGGTATGTGTATTTTTCCCCTAAGCCTTTGTAGTTATGGGTTTCGAGTATCAGACTTGCGAAAATTTTGATGGTTTCTCAACCATCTCTTAACTTCAAACTCACATATCTCGCGAACGGATTGACGAACTCGAGAAATTCCTGTTGCATCTGAATGTAGAAACCCGCCCGATTACAATGGTGTGTGTACTTTTCCCCTGGGCGGTTTCAATTATTGGTTTCGAGTATCAGACTTGCCAAAATTTTGATGGTTTCTCAACCATTCCTTAACTTCAAACTCCCATATCTCGCGAACGGTTTGACGAACTCGAGAAATTCCTGTTGCATCTGACCCAGAAACTCGTCCGATTACAACGGTATGTGTATTTTTGCCCTAGGCCATAGTAGTTATTGGTTTCGAGTATCAGACTTGCGAAAATTTTGATGGTTTCTCAACCGTTCCTTAATTTCAAACTCCCATATCTCGCGAACGGATTGACGAACTCGAGGAATTCCTGTTGCATCTGAAAGTAGAAACTCGCCCCGTTCAGATGGTGTGTGTACTTTTCCCTATGTCATTCCAGTTATTGGTTTCGTGTATCATACTTGCGAAAATTTTGATGGTTTCTCAACCGTTCCTTAATTTCAAACTCCCAAATCTCGCGAACGAATTGACGAACACGAGATATTCCTGTTGCATCTGAAAGTAGAAACTCGCCCCGTTCAGATGGTGTGTGTACTTTTCCCTATGTCATTCCAGTTATTGGTTTCGTGTATCAGACTTGCGAAAATTTTGATGGTTTCTCAACCGTTCCTTAATTTCAAACTCCCATATCTCGCGAACGGATTGACGAACTCGAGGAATTCCTGTTGCATCTGAAAGTAGAAACTCGCCCCGTTAAGATGGTGTGTGTTCTTTTCCCTAGGTCATTCCAGTTATTGGTTTCGAGTTTCAGACTTGCGAAAATTTTGATGGTTTCTCAACCGTTCCTTAATTTCAAACTCCCATATCTCGCGAACGAATTGACGAACACGAGATATTCCGGTTGCATCTGGAAGAAGAATCTCTCCCGATTACAACGGTGTGTTTTTTTTCCCCTAAGCCTTTGTAGTTATTGGTTTCGAGTATCAGAATTGCCAAAATTTTGATGGTTTCTCAACCATTCCTTAACTTCAAACTCCCATATCTCGCGAACGGTTTGACGAACTCGAGAAATTCCTGTTGCATCTGACCCAGAAACTCGTCCGATTACAACGGTATGTGTATTTTTGACCTAGGCCATAGTAGTTATTGGTTTCGAGTATCAGACTTGCGAAAATTTTGATGGTTTCTCAACCGTTCCTTAATTTCAAACTCCCATATCTCGCGAACGGATTGACGAACTCGAGGAATTCCTGTTGCATCTGAAAGTAGAAACTCGCCCCGTTCAGATGGTGTGTGTACTTTTCCCTATGTCATTCCAGTTATTGGTTTCGTGTAATATACTTGCGAAAATTTTGATGGTTTCTCAACCGTTCCTTAATTTCAAACTCCCAAATCTCGCGAACGAATTGACGAACACGAGATATTCCTGTTGCATCTGAAAGTAGAAACTCGCCCCGTTCAGATGGTGTGTGTACTTTTCCCTATGTCATTCCAGTTATTGGTTTCGTGTATCAGACTTGCGAAAATTTTGATGGTTTCTCAACCGTTCCTTAATTTCAAACTCCCATATCTCGCGAACGGATTGACGAACTCGAGGAATTCCTGTTGCATCTGAAAGTAGAAACTCGCCCCGTTAAGATGGTGTGTGTTCTTTTCCCTAGGTCATTCCAGTTATTGGTTTCGAGTTTCAGACTTGCGAAAATTTTGATGGTTTCTCAACCGTTCCTTAATTTCAAACTCCCATATCTCGCGAACGAATTGACGAACACGAGATATTCCGGTTGCATCTGGAAGAAGAATCTCTCCCGATTACAACGGTGTGTTTTTTTTCCCCTAAGCCTTTGTAGTTATTGGTTTCGAGTATCAGAATTGCGAAAATTTTGAAGGTTTCTCAACCGTTCCTTAATTTCAAACTCCCATATCTCGGGAACGGATTGACGAACTCGAGAAATTCCTGTTGCATCTGAAAGCAGAGACTCTTCCGATTACAACGGTATGTGTATTTTTGCCCTAGGCCATAGTAGTTATTGTTTTCGAGTATCAGACTTGCGTAAATTTTGATGGTTTCTCAAGCATTCCTTAACATCAAACTCCCATATCTCGGGAACGGATTGACGGACTCGATTATTTCCTGTTGCATCTGAAAGTAGAAACTCGACCGATTACAATGGTGTGTACACTTTTCCCCTAGGTCATTCCAGTTATTCGTTTCTAGCATCGGAATTGCCTAAATTTTGATGGTTTCTCAACCATTCCTTAACTTCAAACTCCCATATCTCGCGAACGGATTGACGAACTCGAGAAATTCCTGCTGCATCTGAAAGTAGAAAGTCGCCCGTTTACATAGGTATGTGTATTTTTCCCCTAGGCCATAGTAGTTATTGGTTTCGAGTATCAGACTTGCGAAAATTTTGATGGTTTCTCAACCATTCCTTAACTTCAAACTCCCATATCTCGCGAACGGATTGTGAACACGAGATATTCCGGTTGCATCTGGAAGCAGAAACTTTCCCGATTACAATGGTATGTGTATTTTTCCCCTAAGCCTTTGTAGTTATTGGTTTCGAGTGTCAGACTTGCGAAAATTTTGATGGTTTCTCAACCATCTCTTAACTTCAAACTCACATATCTCGCGAACGTATTGACGAACTCGAGAAATTCCTGTTGCATCTGAATGTAGAAACCCGCCCGATTACAATGGTGTGTGTACTTTTCCCCTGGGCGGTTTCAATTATTGGTTTCGAGTATCAGTCCTGCGAAAATTTTGATGGTTTCTCAACCATTCCTAAAATTCAAGCTACCATATCTCGCGAACGGAATGACGAACTCGAGAAATTCCTGTTGCATCTGAAAGTAGGAACTCGCCCGATTACAAAGGTATGTGTATTTTTCCCCTAGGCCATTCCAGTGACTGGTTTCGAGTATCAGACTTGCCAAAATTTTGATGGTTTCTCAACCATTCCTTAACTTCAAACTCCCATATCTCGCGAACCGTTTGACGAACTCGAGAAATTCCTGTTGCATCTGACCCAGAAACTCGCCCGATTACAACGGTATGTGTATTTTTGCCCTAGGCCATAGTAGTTATTGGTTTCGAGTATCAGACTTGCGAAAATTTTGATGGTTTCTCAACCGTTCCTTAATTTCAAACTTCCATATCTCGCGAACGGATTGACGAACTCGAGGAATTCCTGTTGCATCTGAAAGTAGAAACTCGCCCCGTTAAGATGGTGTGTGTACTTTTCCCTAGGTCATTCCAGTTATTGGTTTCGAGTATCAGACTTGCGAAAATTTTGATGGTTTCTCAACCGTTCCTTAATTTCAAACTCCCAAATCTCGCGAACGGATTGACGAACTCGAGAAATTCCTGTTGCATCTGAAAGCAGAGACTCTTCCGATTACAACGGTATGTGTATGTTTCCCCTAGGCCTTTGTAGTTATTGGTTTTGCGTATCAGACTTGCCCAAATTTTGATGGTTTCTCAAGCATTCCTTAACTTCAAACTCCCATATCTCGGGAACGGATTGACGAATTCGATTATTTCCTGTTGCATCTGAAAGTAGAAACTCGACCGATTACAATGGTGTGTGTACTTTTTCCCTAGGTCATTCCAGTTATTGGTTTCGAGTATCAGACTTGCGAAAATTTTGATGGTTTCTCAACCGTTCCTTAATTTCAAACTCCCATATCTCGCGAACGGATTGACGAACTCGAGGAATTCCTGTTGCATCTGAAAGTAGAAACTCGCCCCGTTAAGATGGTGTGTGTTCTTTTCCCTAGGTCATTCCAGTTATTGGTTTCGAGTTTCAGACTTGCGAAAATTTTGATGGTTTCTCAACCGTTCCTTAATTTCAAACTCCCATGTCTCGCGAACGAATTGACGAACACGAGATATTCCGGTTGCATCTGGAAGAAGAAACTCTCCCGATTACAACGGTGTGTTTTTTTTCCCCTAAGCCTTTGTAGTTATTGGTTTCGAGTATCAGAATTGCGAAAATTTTGATGGTTTCTCAACCGTTCCTTAATTTCAAACTCCCATATCTCGGGAACGGATTGACGAACTCGAGAAATTCCTGTTGCATCTGAAAGCAGAGACTCTTCCGATTACAACGGTATGTGTATTTTTGCCCTAGGCCATAGTAGTTATTGTTTTCGAGTATCAGACTTGCGTAAATTTTGATGGTTTCTCAAGCATTCCTTAACATCAAACTCCCATATCTCGGGAACGGATTGACGAACTCGAGAAATTCCTGTTGCATCTGAAAGCAGAGACTCTTCCGATTACAACGGTATGTGTATTTTTGCCCTAGGCCATAGTAGTTATTGTTTTCGAGTATCAGACTTGCGTAAATTTTGATGGTTTCTCAAGCATTCCTTAACATCAAACTCCCATATCTCGGGAACGGATTGACGGACTCGATTATTTCCTGTTGCATCTGAAAGTAGAAACTCGACCGATTACAATGGTGTGTACACTTTTCCCCTAGGTCATTCCAGTTATTCGTTTCTAGCATCGGAATTGCCTAAATTTTGATGGTTTCTCAACCATTCCTTAACTTCAAACTCCCATATCTCGCGAACGGATTGACGAACTCGAGAAATTCCTGCTGCATCTGAAAGTAGAAAGTCGCCCGTTTACATAGGTATGTGTATTTTTCCCCTAGGCCATAGTAGTTATTGGTTTCGAGTATCAGACTTGCGAAAATTTTGATGGTTTCTCAACCATTCCTTAACTTCAAACTCCCATATCTCGCGAACGGATTGTGAACACGAGATATTCCGGTTGCATCTGGAAGCAGAAACTTTCCCGATTACAATGGTATGTGTATTTTTCCCCTAAGCCTTTGTAGTTATTGGTTTCGAGTGTCAGACTTGCGAAAATTTTGATGGTTTCTCAACCATCTCTTAACTTCAAACTCACATATCTCGCGAACGTATTGACGAACTCGAGAAATTCCTGTTGCATCTGAATGTAGAAACCCGCCCGATTACAATGGTGTGTGTACTTTTCCCCTGGGCGGTTTCAATTATTGGTTTCGAGTATCAGTCCTGCGAAAATTTTGATGGTTTCTCAACCATTCCTAAAATTCAAGCTACCATATCTCGCGAACGGAATGACGAACTCGAGAAATTCCTGTTGCATCTGAAAGTAGGAACTCGCCCGATTACAAAGGTATGTGTATTTTTCCCCTAGGCCATTCCAGTGACTGGTTTCGAGTATCAGACTTGCCAAAATTTTGATGGTTTCTCAACCATTCCTTAACTTCAAACTCCCATATCTCGCGAACCGTTTGACGAACTCGAGAAATTCCTGTTGCATCTGACCCAGAAACTCGCCCGATTACAACGGTATGTGTATTTTTGCCCTAGGCCATAGTAGTTATTGGTTTCGAGTATCAGACTTGCGAAAATTTTGATGGTTTCTCAACCGTTCCTTAATTTCAAACTTCCATATCTCGCGAACGGATTGACGAACTCGAGGAATTCCTGTTGCATCTGAAAGTAGAAACTCGCCCCGTTAAGATGGTGTGTGTACTTTTCCCTAGGTCATTCCAGTTATTGGTTTCGAGTATCAGACTTGCGAAAATTTTGATGGTTTCTCAACCGTTCCTTAATTTCAAACTCCCAAATCTCGCGAACGGATTGACGAACTCGAGAAATTCCTGTTGCATCTGAAAGCAGAGACTCTTCCGATTACAACGGTATGTGTATGTTTCCCCTAGGCCTTTGTAGTTATTGGTTTTGCGTATCAGACTTGCCCAAATTTTGATGGTTTCTCAAGCATTCCTTAACTTCAAACTCCCATATCTCGGGAACGGATTGACGAATTCGATTATTTCCTGTTGCATCTGAAAGTAGAAACTCGACCGATTACAATGGTGTGTGTACTTTTTCCCTAGGTCATTCCAGTTATTGGTTTCGAGTATCAGACTTGCGAAAATTTTGATGGTTTCTCAACCGTTCCTTAATTTCAAACTCCCATATCTCGCGAACGGATTGACGAACTCGAGGAATTCCTGTTGCATCTGAAAGTAGAAACTCGCCCCGTTAAGATGGTGTGTGTTCTTTTCCCTAGGTCATTCCAGTTATTGGTTTCGAGTTTCAGACTTGCGAAAATTTTGATGGTTTCTCAACCGTTCCTTAATTTCAAACTCCCATGTCTCGCGAACGAATTGACGAACACGAGATATTCCGGTTGCATCTGGAAGAAGAAACTCTCCCGATTACAACGGTGTGTTTTTTTTCCCCTAAGCCTTTGTAGTTATTGGTTTCGAGTATCAGAATTGCGAAAATTTTGATGGTTTCTCAACCGTTCCTTAATTTCAAACTCCCATATCTCGGGAACGGATTGACGAACTCGAGAAATTCCTGTTGCATCTGAAAGCAGAGACTCTTCCGATTACAACGGTATGTGTATTTTTGCCCTAGGCCATAGTAGTTATTGTTTTCGAGTATCAGACTTGCGTAAATTTTGATGGTTTCTCAAGCATTCCTTAACATCAAACTCCCATATCTCGGGAACGGATTGACGAACTCGAGAAATTCCTGTTGCATCTGAAAGTAGAAAGTCGCCCGTTTACATAGGTATGTGTATTTTTCCCCTAGGCCATAATAGTTATTGGTTTCGTGTATCAGACTTGCGAAAATTGTGATGGTTTGTCAACCATTTCTTAACTTCAAACTCCCATATCTCGCGAACGAATTGACGAACACGAGATATTCCGGTTGCATCTGGAAGAAGAAACTCTTCCGATTACAACGGTATGTGTATTTTTGCCCTAGGCCATAGTAGTTATTGTTTTCGAGTATCAGACTTGCGTAAATTTTGATGGTATCTCAAGCATTCCTTAACATCAAACTCCCATATCTCGGGAACTGATTGACGGACTCGATTATTTCCTGTTGCATCTGAAAGTAGAAACTCGACCGATTACAATGGTGTGTACACTTTTCCCCTAGGTCATTCCAGTTATTCGTTTCTAGCATCGGAATTGCCAAAATTTTGATGGTTTCTCAACCATTCCTTAACTTCAAACTCCCATATCTCGCGAACGGATTGACGAACTCGAGAAATTCCTGCTGCATCTGAAAGTAGAAAGTCGCCCGTTTACATAGGTATGTGTATTTTTCCCCTAGGCCATAGTAGTTATTGGTTTCGAGTATCAGACTTGCGAAAATTTTGATGGTTTCTCAACCATTCCTTAACTTCAAACTCCCATATCTCGCGAACGGATTGTGAACACGAGATATTCCGGTTGCATCTGGAAGAAGAAACTCCCCGATTACAATGGTATGTGTATTTTTCCCCTAAGCCTTTGTAGTTATTGGTTTCGAGTATCAGAATTGCGAAAATTTTGATGGTTTCTCAACCGTTCCTTAATTTCAAACTCCCATATCTCGGGAACGGATTGACGAACTCGAGAAATTCCTGTTGCATCTGAAAGCAGAGACTCTTCCGATTACAACGGTATGCGTATTTTTGCCCTAGGCCATAGTAGTTATTGTTTTCGAGTATCAGACTTGCGTAAATTTTGATGGTTTCTCAAGCATTCCTTAACATCAAACTCCCATATCTCGGGAACGGATTGACGAACTCGAGAAATTCCTGTTGCATCTGAAAGTAGAAAGTCGCCCGTTTACATAGGTATGTGTATTTTTCCCCTAGGCCATAATAGTTATTGGTTTCGTGTATCAGACTTGCGAAAATTGTGATGGTTTCTCAACCATTTCTTAACTTCAAACTCCCATATCTCGCGAACGAATTGACGAACACGAGATATTCCGGTTGCATCTGGAAGAAGAAACTCTTCCGATTACAACGGTATGTGTATTTTTGCCCTAGGCCATAGTAGTTATTGTTTTCGAGTATCAGACTTGCGTAAATTTTGATGGTATCTCAAGCATTCCTTAACATCAAACTCCCATATCTCGGGAACTGATTGACGGACTCGATTATTTCCTGTTGCATCTGAAAGTAGAATCTCGACCGATTACAATGGTGTGTACACTTTTCCCCTAGGTCATTCCAGTTATTCGTTCCTAGCATCGGAATTGCCAAAACTTTGATGGTTTCTCAACCATTCCTTAACTTCAAACTCCCATATCTCGCGAACGGATTGACGAACTCGAGAAATTCCTGCTGCATCTGAAAGTAGAAAGTCGCCCGTTTACATAGGTATGTGTATTTTTCCCCTAGGCCATAGTAGTTATTGGTTTCGAGTATCAGACTTGCGAAAATTTTGATGGTTTCTCAACCATTCCTTAACTTCAAACTCCCATATCTCGCGAACGGATTGTGAACACGAGATATTCCGGTTGCATCTGGAAGAAGAAACTCTCCCGATTACAATGGTATGTGTATTTTTCCCCTAAGCCTTTGTAGTTATTGGTTTCGAGTATCAGACTTGCGAAAATTTTGATGGTTTCTCAACCATCTCTTAACTTCAAACTCACATATCTCGCGAACGGATTGACGAACTCGAGAAATTCCTGTTGCATCTGAATGTAGAAACCCGCCCGATTACAATGGTGTGTGTACTTTTCCCCTGGGCGGTTTCAATTATTGGTTTCGAGTATCAGTCCTGCGAAAATTTTGATGGTTTCTCAACCATTCCTTAAATTCAAGCTACCATATCTCGCGAACGGAATGACGAACTCGAGAAATTCCTGTTGCATCTGAAAGTAGGAACTCGCCCGATTACAAAGGTATGTGAATTTCTCCCCTAGGCCATTCCAGTGACTGGTTTCGAGTATCAGACTTGCCAAAATTTTGATGGTTTCTCAACCATTCCTTAACTTCAAACTCCCATATCTCGCGAACGGTTTGACGAACTCGAGAAATTCCTGTTGCATCTGACACAGAAACTCGTCCGATTACAACGGTATGTGTATTTTTGCCCTAGCCCATAGTAGTTATTGGTTTCGAGTATCAGACTTGCGAAAATTTTGATGGTTTCTCAACCGTTCCTTAATTTCAAACTCCCATATCTCGCGAACGAATTGACGAACACGAGATATTCCGGTTGCATCTGGAAGAAGAAACTCTCCCGATTACAACGGTGTGTTTTTTTTCCCCTAAGCCTTTGTAGTTATTGGTTTCGAGTATCAGAATTGCGAAAATTTTGATGGTTTCTCAACCGTTCCTTAATTTCAAACTCCCATATCTCGGGAACGGATTGACGAACTCGAGAAATTCCTGTTGCATCTGAAAGCAGAGACTCTTCCGATTACAACGGTATGTGTATTTTTGCCCTAGGCCATAGTAGTTATTGTTTTCGAGTATCAGACTTGCGTAAATTTTGATGGTTTCTCAAGCATTCCTTAACATCAAACTCCCATATCTCGGGAACGGATTGACGGACTCGATTATTTCCTGTTGCATCTGAAAGTAGAAACTCGACCGATTACAATGGTGTGTACACTTTTCCCCTAGGTCATTCCAGTTATTCGTTTCTAGCATCGGAATTGCCTAAATTTTGATGGTTTCTCAACCATTCCTTAACTTCAAACTCCCATATCTCGCGAACGGATTGACGAACTCCAGAAATTCCTGCTGCACCTGAAAGTAGAAAGTCGCCCGTTTACATAGGTATGTGTATTTTTCCCCTAGGCCATAGTAGTTATTGGTTTCGAGTATCAGACTTGCGAAAATTTTGATGGTTTCTCAACCATTCCTTAACTTCAAACTCCCATATCTCGCGAACGGATTGTGAACACGAGATATTCCGGTTGCATCTGGAAGAAGAAACTCTCCCGATTACAATGGTATGTGTATTTTTCCCCTAAGCCTTTGTAGTTATTGGTTTCGAGTATCAGACTTGCGAAAATTTTGATGGTTTCTCAACCATCTCTTAACTTCAAACTCACATATCTCGCGAACGGATTGACGAACTCGAGAAATTCCTGTTGCATCTGAATGTAGAAACCCGCCCGATTACAATGGTGTGTGTACTTTTCCCCTGGGCGGTTTCAATTATTGGTTTCGAGTATCAGTCCTGCGAAAATTTTGATGGTTTCTCAACCATTCCTTAAATTCAAGCTACCATATCTCGCGAACGGAATGACGAACTCGAGAAATTCCTGTTGCATCTGAAAGTAGGAACTCGCCCGATTACAAAGGTATGTGTATTTTTCCCCTAGGCCATTCCAGTGACTGGTTTCGAGTATCAGACTTGCCAAAATTTTGATGGTTTCTCAACCATTCCTTAACTTCAAACTCCCATATCTCGCGAACGGTTTGACGAACTCGAGAAATTCCTGTTGCATCTGACCCAGAAACTCGCCCGATTACAACGGTATGTGTATTTTTGCCCTAGGCCATAGTAGTTATTGGTTTCGAGTATCAGACTTGCGAAAATTTTGATGGTTTCTCAACCGTTCCTTAATTTCAAACTCCCATATCTCGCGAACGGATTGACGAACTCGAGGAATTCCTGTTGCATCTGAAAGTAGAAACTCGCCCCGTTAAGATGGTGTGTGTACTTTTCCCTAGGTCATTCCAGTTATTGGTTTCGAGTATCAGACTTGCGAAAATTTTGATGGTTTCTCAACCGTTCCTTAATTTCAAACTCCCATAGCTCGGGAACGGATTGACGAACTCGATTATTTCCTGTTGCATCTGAAAGTAGAAACTCGACCGATTACAATGGTGTGTGTACTTCTTCCCTAGGTCATTCCAGTTATTGGTTTCGAGTTTCAGACTTGCGAAAATTTTGATGGTTTCTCAACCGTTCCTTAATTTCCAACTCCCATATCTCGCGAACGGATTGACGAACTCGAGGAATTCCTGTTGCATCTGAAAGTAGAAACTCGCCCCGTTAAGATGGTGTGTGTTCTTTTCCCTAGGTCATTCCAGTTATTGGTTTCGAGTTTCAGACTTGCGAAAATTTTGATGGTTTCTCAACCATTCCTTAACTTCAAACTCCCATATCTCGCGAACGGATTGACGAACTCCAGAAATTCCTGCTGCATCTGAAAGTAGAAAGTCGCCCGTTTACATAGGTATGTGTATTTTTCCCCTAGGCCATAGTAGTTATTGGTTTCGAGTATCAGACTTGCGAAAATTTTGATGGTTTCTCAACCATTCCTTAACTTCAAACTCCCATATCTCGCGAACGGATTGTGAACACGAGATATTCCGGTTGCATCTGGAAGAAGAAACTCTCCCGATTACAATGGTATGTGTATTTTTCCCCTAAGCCTTTGTAGTCATTGGTTTCGAGTATCAGACTTGCGAAAATTTTGATGGTTTCTCAACCATCTCTTAACTTCAAACTCACATATCTCGCGAACGGATTGACGAACTCGAGAAATTCCTGTTGCATCTGAATGTAGAAACCCGCCCGATTACAATGGTGTGTGTACTTTTCCCCTGGGCGGTTTCAATTATTGGTTTCGAGTATCAGTCCTGCGAAAATTTTGATGGTTTCTCAACCATTCCTTAAATTCAAGCTACCATATCTCGCGAACGGAATGACGAACTCGAGAAATTCCTGTTGCATCTGAAAGTAGGAACTCGCCCGATTACGAAGGTATGTGTATTTTTCCCCTAGGCCATTCCAGTGACTGGTTTCGAGTATCAGACTTGCCAAAATTTTGATGGTTTCTCAACCATTCCTTAACTTCAAACTCCCATATCTCGCGAACGGTTTGACGAACTCGAGAAATTCCTGTTGCATCTGACCCAGAAACTCGCCCGATTACAACGGTATGTGTATTTTTGCCCTAGGCCATAGTAGTTATTGGTTTCGAGTATCAGACTTGCGAAAATTTTGATGGTTTCTCAACCGTTCCTTAATTTCAAACTCCCATATCTCGCGAACGGATTGACGAACTCGAGGAATTCCTGTTGCATCTGAAAGTAGAAACTCGCCCCGTTAAGATGGTGTGTGTACTTTTCCCTAGGTCATTCCAGTTATTGTTTTCGAGTATCAGACTTGCGAAAATTTTGATGGTTTCTCAACCGTTCCTTAATTTCAAACTCCCAAATCTCGCGAACGGATTGACGAACTCGAGAAATTCCTGTTGCATCTGAAAGCAGAGACTCTTCCGATTACAACGGTATGTGTATGTTTCCCCTAGGCCTTTGTAGTTATTGGTTTTGCGTATCAGACTTGCCCAAATTTTGATGGTTTCTCAAGCATTCCTTAACTTCAAACTCCCATATCTCGGGAACGGATTGACGAACTCGATTATTTCCTGTTGCATCTGAAAGTAGAAACTCGACCGATTACAATGGTGTGTGTACTTCTTCCCTAGGTCATTCCAGTTATTGGTTTCGAGTATCAGACTTGCAAAAATTTTGATGGTTTCTCAACCATTCCGTAACTTCAAACTCCCATATCTCGCGAACGGATTGACGAGCTCGAGAAATTCCTGTTGCATCTGAAAGTAGAAACTCGTCCGATTACAACGGTATGTGTATTTTTGCCCTAGGGCGTAGTAGTTATTGGTTTCGAGTATCAGACTTGCGAAAATTTTGATGGTTTCTCAACCGTTCCTTAATTTCAAACTCCCATACTTCGCGAACGGATTGGCGAACTCGAGAAATTCCTGTTGCATCTGAAAGTAGAAACTCGTCCGATTACATCGGTATGTGTATTTTTGCCCTAGGGCGTAGTAGTTATTGGTTTCGAGTATCAGACTTCCGAAAATTTTGATGGTTTCTCAACCATTCCTTAAATTCAAACTACCATATCTCGCGAATGGATTGACGAACTCGAGAAGTTCCTCTTGCGTCTGAAAGCAGAAACTCGCCCGATTACAACGGTATGTGTTTTTTTGCCCTAGGCCATAGTAGTTATTGGTTTCGAGTATCAGACTTGCGAAACATTTGATGGTTTCTCAACCATTCTTTAACGTTCAAACTCCCATATCTCGCGATCGGATTGACAAACTCGAGAAGTTCCTCTTGCGTCTGAAAGCAGAAACTCGCCCGATTGCAGCGGTATGTGTATTTTTGCCATAGGCCATTGTAGTTATTTGTTTCGAGTATCAGACTTGCGAAACTTTTGATGGTTTCTCAACCATTCTTTAACGTTCAAACTCCCATATCTCGCGATCGGATTGACAAACTCGAGAAGCTCCTCTTGCGTCTGAAAGCAGAAACTCGCCCGATTGCAGCGGTATGTGTATTTTTGCCATAGGCCATTGTAGTTATTGGTTTCGAGTATCAGACTTGCGAAAATTTTGATGGTTTCTCAACCATTCCTTAACTTCAAACTCCCATATCTCGCGAACGGATTGTGAACACGAGATATTCCGGTTGCATCTGGAAGAAGAAACTCTCCCGATTACAATGGTATGTGTATTTTTCCCCTAAGCCTTTGTAGTCATTGGTTTCGAGTATCAGACTTGCGAAAATTTTGATGGTTTCTCAACCATTCCTTAACTTCAAACTCCCATATCTCGCGAACGGATTGACGAACTAGAGAAATTCCTGTTGCATCTGAAAGCAGAAACTCGACCGATTACAGTGGTATGTGTACTTTTCCCCTAGGCCATTCCAGTTATTGGTTTCGGGTATCAGACCAGCGAAAATTTTGATGGTTTATCAACCATTCCTTAACTTCAAACTCCAATATCTCGCGAACGGATTGACGAACTCGAGAAATTCCTGCTGCATCTGAAAGCAGAATCTCGCCCGATTACAACGGTATGTGTACTTTTCCCCTAGGCCATTCCAGTTATTGGTTTCTAGTATCAGACCAGCGAAAATTTTGATGGTTTCTCAACCATTCCTTAACTTCACCCTCCCATATCTCGCGAACGGATTTCCAACTCGAGAAATTCCAGTTGCATCTGAAAGCATAGTCTCGCCCGATTACAATGGTATTTGTATTTTTGCCCTAGGCCATAGCAGTTATTGGTTTCGAGTATCAGACTTGCGAAAATTTTGGTGGTTTCTGAACCATTCCTTAACTTCAAACTCCCACATCTCGCGAACGGATTGACGAACTAGCGAAATTCCAGTTGCATCTGAAAGCAGAAACTCGTCCGATTACAGTGGTATGTGTACTTTTCCCCTAGGCCATTCCAGTTATTGGTTTCGGGTATCAGACCAGCGAAAATTTTGATGGTTTATCAACCATTCCTTAACTTCAAACTCCAATATCTCGCGAACGGATTGACGAACTCGAGAAATTCCTGCTGCATCTGAAAGCAGAATCTCGCCCGATTACAACGGTATGTGTATCTTTGCCCTAGGCAATAGTAGTTATTGGTTTCGAGTATCAGACTTGCGAAAATTTTGATGATTTCTCAACCATTCCTTAACTTCAAACTCCCATATCTCGCGAACGGATTACCAACTCGAGAAATTCCACTTGCATCTGAAAGCATAATCTCGCCCGATTACAATGGTATTTGTACTTTTGCCCTAGGCCATAGCAGTTATTGGTTTCGAGTATCGCGACTTTCGAAAATTTTGATTTTTTCTCAACCATTCCTTAACTTCAAACTCCCACATCTCGCGAACGGATTAACGAACTAGAGAAATTCCAGTTGCATCTGAAAGCAGAAACTCGTCCGATTACAACGGTATGTGTATTTTTGCCCTAGGCAATTGTAGTTATTGGTTTCGAGTATCAGATTTGCTAAAATTTTGATGGTTTCTCAACCATTCCTTAACTTCAAACTCCCATATCTCGCGAACGGATTGACGAACTCGATAAATTCCTGTTGCATCTGAAAGCAGAAACTCGCCCGATTACAATGGGGTGTGTACTTTTCCCCTACGCCATTCCAGTTATTCGTTTCTAGCATCAGAAATGCGAAAATTTTGATGGTTTCTCAACCATCTCTTAACTCCAAACTCCGATATTTCGCGAACGGATTGACGAATCCGAAAAATTTCCGTGCATCTGAATGTACAAACTCTCCCGATTACAACGGTATGCGTATTTTTCCTCTAGGCCTTTGTAGTTATTGGTTTCGAATATCAGACTTGCGAAAATTTTGATGGTTTCTCAACCATTCCTTAACATCAAACTCCCATATCTAGCGAACGGATTGACGAACTCGAGAAATTCCTGTTGCATCTGAAAGTACAATCCCTCCCGATTACAACGGTATGTGTATTTATACCCTAGGCAACTCCGATTATTCGTTTCTAGCATCAGAATTGCGAAAATTTTGATGGTTTCTCAGCCATTCCTTAACTTCAAACTCCCATATCTCGCGAACGGATTGACGCACTGGAGAAATTCCTGTTGCATCTGAAAGTAGAAACTCGCCCGATTACAAAGGGTTGTGTACTCTTCCCCTAGGCCATTCCAGTTATTGGTTTCGAGTATCAGTCCAGCCAAATATTTATGGTTTCTCAACCATTCCTTAAGTTCAAACTCCCATATCTCGTGAACGGATTGACGAACTCGAGAAATTCCTGTTGCATCTGAAGGTAGAAGCTCGCCCGATTACAACGGTATGTGTATTTTTGCCCTAGGCAATAGTACTTATTGGTTTCGAGTGTCAGACTTGGGAAAATTTTGATGGCTTCTCAACCATTCCTTAAGTTCAAACTCCCATATCTCGCGAACGGATTGACGAACTCGAGAAATTCCTGTTGCATCTGAAAGCAGAAGCTCGATCGATTACAACGGTATGTGTATTTTTGCCCTAGGCAATGGTAGTTATTGGTTTCGAGTATCAGACTTGCGAAAATTTTGATGGTTTCCCAACCATCTCTTAAATCCAAACTGCGATATTTCGCGAACGGATTGACGAACTCGAGAAATTCCTTTTGCATCTGAAAGTAGAAACTCGCCTGATTACAAAGGGTTGTGTACTTTTCCCCTAGGCCATTCCAGTTATTGGTTTCGAGTATCAGTCCAGCCAAATATTTATGGTTTCTCAACCATTCCTTAAGTTCAAACTCCCATATCTCGTGAACGGATTGACGAACTCGAGAAATTCCTGTTGCATCTGAAGGTAGAAGCTCGCCCGATTACAACGGTATGTGTATTTTTACCCTAGGCAACTCCGATTATTCGTTTCTAGCATCAGAATTGCGAAAATTTTGATGGTTTCTCAGCCATTCCTTAACTTCAAACTCCCATATCTCGCGAACGGATTGACGCACTGGAGAAATTCCTGTTGCATCTGAAAGTAGAAACTCGCCCGATTACAAAGGGTTGTGTACTTTTCCCCTAGGCCATTCCAGTTATTGGTTTCGAGTATCAGTCCAGCCAAATATTTATGGTTTCTCAACCATTCCTTAAGTTCAAACTCCCATATCTCGTGAACGGATTGACGAACTCGAGAAATTCCTGTTGCATCTGAAGGTAGAGGCTCGCCCGATTACAACGGTATGTGTATTTTTGCCCTAGGCAATAGTACTTATTGGTTTCGAGTGTCAGACTTGGGAAAATTTTGATGGCTTCTCAACCATTCCTTAAGTTCAAACTCCCATATCTCGCGAACTGATTGACGAACTCGAGAAATTCCTCTTGCATCTGAAAGTAGAAACTCGCCCGATTACAACGGTATGTGTATTTTTGACCTAGACATTAGTAGTTATTGGTTTCGAGTATCAGACTTACTAAAATTTTGATAGTTTCTCAACCATTCCTTAACTTCAAACTCCCATATCTCGCGAACGGATTGTCGAACTCGAGAAATTCCTGTTGCATCTGAAAGCAGAAGCTCGAACGATTACAACGGTATGTGTATTTTTGCCCTAGGCAATAGTAGTTATTGGTTTCGAGTATCAGACTTGCGAAAATTTTGATGGTTTCCCAACCATCTCTTAAATCCAAACTGCGATATTTCGCGAACGGATTGACGAACTCGAGAAATTCCTTTTGCATCTGAAAGTAGAAACTCGCCCGATTACAAAGGGTTGTGTACTTTTCCCCTAGGCCATTTCAGTTATTGGTTTCGAGTATCAGTCCAGCCAAATATTTATGGTTTCTCAACCATTCCTTAAGTTCAAACTCCCATATCTCGTGAACGGATTGACGAACTCGAGAAATTCCTGTTGCATCTGAAGGTAGAAGCTCGCCCGATTACAGCGGTATGTGTACTTTTCCCCTAGGCCATTCCAGTTATTGGTTTCGAGTATCAGTCCAGCCAAATATTTATGGTTTCTCAACCATTCCTTAAGTTCAAACTTCCATATCTCGTGAACGGATTGACGAACTCGAGAAATTCCTGTTGCATCTGAAGGTAGAAGCTCGCCCGATTACAACGGTATGTGTATTTTTGCCCTAGGCAATAGTACTTATTGGTTTCGAGTGTCAGACTTACTAAAATTTTGATAGTTTCTCAACCATTCCTTAACTTCAAACTCCCATATCTCGCGAACGGATTGACGAACTCGAGAAATTCCTGTTGCATCTGAAAGCAGAAGCTCGATCGATTTCAACGGTATGTGTATTTTTGCCCTAGGCAATAGTAGTTATTGGTTTCGAGTATCAGACTTGCGAAAATTTTGATGGCTTCTCAACCATTCCTTAACTTCAAACTCCCATATCTCGCGAACGGATTGACGAACTCTTGAAATTCCTGTTGCATCTGAAAGCAGAATCTCGCCCGATTACAAAGGTATGTTTACTTTTCCCCTAGGCCTTTGTAGTTATTGGTTTCGAGTATCAGAACAGCGAACATTTTGATGGTTTCTCAACCATTCCTTAACTTCAGACTCCCATATCTCGCGAACGGATTGATGAACTCGAGAAATTCCTGTTGCATCTGAAAGCAGAAACTCGCCCCATTACAACGGTATGTGTATTTTTGCCCTGGGCCATAGTAGTTATTGGTTTCGAGTGTCAGACTTGCGAAAATTTTGAAAGTTTCTCAACCATTTCTTAAATACAAACTCCCATATCTCGCGAACCGATTGACGAACTCGAGAAATTCAAGTTGCACCTAAAGCAGAACCTCGCCCGATTACAATGGAGTGTGTACTTTTCCCCCCATTCCATTTACTGGTTTCGAGTAACAGACTTGCGAAAATTTTGATGGTTTCTCAACCATTCCTTAATTTCAAACTCCCATATCTCGCGAACGGATTGACGAACTCGAGAAATTCCTGTTGCATCTGAAAGTAGAAACTCGCCCGATTACAACGGTATGTGTATTTTTACCCTAGGGCATTGTAGTTATTGGTTTCGAGTATCAGACCTGCGAAAATTTTGATGGTTTCTCAACCATTCCTTAACTTCAAACTCCCATATCTCGCGAACGGATTGACGGACTCGAGAAATTCCTGTTGCATCTGAAAGCAGAAACTCGCCCGATTACAACGGTATGTGTATCTTTGCCCTCGGCCGTAGTAGTTATTGGTTTCGAGTATCAGACTTGCGAAAATTTTGATGGTTTCTCAACCATTCCTTAATTTCAAACTCCCATATCTCGCGAACGGATTGACGAACTCGAGAAATTCCTATTGCATCTGAAAGCAGAAACTCGCCCGGTTACAACGGTATGTGCATTTTTGCCCTAGGCCATAGTAGTTATTGGTTTCGAGTATCAGACTTGCGAAAATTTTGATGGTTTCTCAACCATTCCTTAATTTCAAACTCCCATATCTCGCGAACGGATTGACGAACTCGAGAAATTCCTGTTGCATCTGAAAGTAGAAACTCGCCCGATTACAAAGGTATTTGTATTTTTCCCCTAGACCATTCCAGTTATTCGTTTCTAGCATCAGAATTGCGAAAATTTTGATGGATTCTCAACCATCTGTTAAATCCAAACTCCGATATTTCGCGTACGGATTGACGAATCCGAGAAATTTCTGTTGCATATGAAAGCAGAAACTCGCCCGATTACAACGGTATGTGTTCTGTTGCCCTATGCCATAGTAGTTATTGGTTTCGAGTATCAGACTTGCGAAAATTTTGATGGTTTCTCAACCATTCCTTAACTTCAAACTCCCATATCTCACAAACGGATTGACGAATCCGAGAAATTCCTGTTGCATCTGAGAGTAGAAACTCGCCCGATTACAACGGTATGTGTATTTTTCCCCTAGACCATTCCAGTTGTTCGTTTCTAGCATATGAATTGCGAAAATTTTGATGGTTTCTCAACCATTACTTAACTTCACACTTACATATCTCGCGAACGGATTGACGAGCTCGAGAATTTCCTATTGCATCTGAAAGCAGAAACTCGCCCGGTTACAACGGTATGTGCATTTTTGCCCTAGGCCATAGTAGTTATTGGTTTCGAGTATCAGACTTGCGAAAATTTTGATGGTTTCTCAACCATTACTTAACTACAAACTCCTATATCTCGCGAACGGATTGACGCACTCGAGATGTTCCTGTTGCATCTGAAAGTAGAAACTCGCCCGATTACAGTGGTGTGTGTTCTTTTCCCCTAGGCCATTCCAGTTATTGGTTTCGAGTATCAGAATTGCGAAAATTTTGATGGTTACTCAACCGTTCCTTAACTTCTAACTCCCATATCACGCGACCGGATTCACGAACTCGAGAAATTCCTGTTGCATCTGAAAGTAGAAACTCGTCCGATTACAATGGTGTGTGTACTTTTATCCTAGGCCATTCCAGTTATTGGTTTCGAGTATCAAACTTGCGAAAATTTTGATGGTTTCTCAACCATTCCTTAACTTCAAACTCCCATATCTCGCGAACGGATTGACGAACTCGAGAAGTTCCTGTTGCATCTGAAAGCAGATACTCGCCCGATTACAACGGTCTGTGTATTTTTCCCCTAGGTCATTGTAGTTATTGGTTTCGAGTATCAGACTTGCGAAAATTTTGATGGTTTCTCAACCATTCCTTAACTTCAAACTCCCATATCTCGCAAACGGATTGACGAACTCGAGAAATTCCTGTTGCATCTGAAAGCAGAAATTCGCCCGATTACTACTGTATGTGTATCTTTGCCCTAGGCCATTCCAGTTTTTCGTTTCTAGCATCAGAATTGCGAAAATTTTGATGGTTCCTCAACCATCTCTTAAATCCAAACACCGATATTTCGCGTACGGATTGACGAATCCGAGAAATTTCTGTTGCATCTGAAAGCAGAAACTCGCCCGATTACAACGGTATGTGTTTTTTTGTCCTAGGCCATAGTAGTTATTGGTTTCGAGTATCAGACTTGCGAAAATTTTGATGGTTTCTCAACCATCTCTTAAAGCCAAACTCCGATATTTCGCGAACGGATTGACGAATCCGAGAAATTTTTGTTGCATCTGAAAGCAGAAACTCGCCCGATTACAACGGTATGTGTTTTTTTTTGTCCTGTACAATAGTAGTTATTCGTTTCGAGTATCAGACTTGCGAAAATTTTGATGGTTTCTCAACCATTCCTGAACTTCAAACTCCCATATCTCGCGAACGGATTGACGAACTCGCGAAATTCCTGTTGCATCTGAAAGCAGAAACTCCCCCGATAACAACGGTATGTGTATTTCTCCCCTAGGCTATTTCAGATATTCGTTTCTAGCATCAGAATTGCGAAAATTTTGATGGTTTCTCAACCATTCGTTAACTTCAAACTCCCATATCTCGCGAACGGATTGACGAACTCCAGAAATTCCTGTTGCATCTGAAAGCAGAAACTCGCCCGATTACAACGGCATGTGTATTTTTTCCCCTATGCCATTCCAGTTATTCTTTTCTAGCATCAGTATTGCGAAAATTTTGATGGTTTCTAAACCATTCCTTAACTTAAAACACCCATATCTCGCGAACGGATTGACGAACTCGAGAAATTGCTGTTGCATCTGAAAACAGAAACTCGCCCGATTACAACGGTATGTGTATTTTTGCCATAGGCCATAGTAGTTATTGGTTTCGAGTATCAGACTTGCGCAAATTTTGATGGTTTCTCAACCATTCCTTAACGTTCAAACTCCCATATCTCGCGAACGGATTGACGAACTCGGGAAATTCCTGTTGCATCTGAAAGCAGAAACTCGTCCGATTACAACGGTATGTGTATTTTTGCGCTAGGCCATTCCAGTTATTCGGTTCTAGCATCAGAATTGCGAAAATTTTGATGGTTTCTCAACCTTTCGTTAACTTCAAACTCCCATATCTCGCGAACGGATTGACGAACTCCAGAAATTTCTGTTGCATCTGAAAGCAGAAACTCGCCCGATTTCAACGGTATGTGTTTTTTTTGTCCTAGGCCATTCCAGTTATTCGTTTCTAGCATCAGAATTGCGAAAATTTTGATGGTTTCTCAACCATTTCTTAAATCCAAACTCCAAAATTTCGCGAACGGATTGAGGAATCCGAGAAATTTCTGTTGCATCTGAAAGCAGAAACTCGCCCGATTACAAAGGTATGTGTATTTTTCCCCTAGGCCTTTGTAGTTATTGGTTTCGAGTATCAGACCTGCGAAAATTTTGATGGTTTCTCAACCATTCCTTAACTTCAAACTCCCATATCTCGCGAACGGATTGACGGACTCGAGAAATTCTGTTGCATCTGAAAGCAGAAACTCGCCCGATTACAACGGTATGTGTATCTTTGCCCTCGGCCGTAGTAATTATTGGTTTCGAGTATCAGACTTGCGAAAATTTTGATGGTTTCTCAACCATTCCTTAACTCCAAACTCCGACATTTCACGAACAAATTGACGAATCCGAAAAATTTCTGTTGCATCTGAATGTAGAAACTCTCCCGATTACAACAGTATGTGTATTTTTCCCCTAGGCCATAGCAGTTATTGGTTTCGAGTATCAGACAAGCGAAAATTTTGATGGTTTCTCAATCATTCCTTAACTTCAAACTCCCATATCTCGCGAACGGATTGACGAACTCGAGAAATTCCTGTTGCATCTGAAAGTAGAAACTCGCCCGATTCCAATGGTGTGTGTACTTTTCCCCCCATTCCATTTATTGGTTTCGAGTAACAGACTTGCGGAAATATTGATGGTTTCTCAACCATTCCTTAACTTCAAACTCCCATATCTCGCGAACGGATTGACGAACTCGAGAAATTCCTGTTGCATCTGAAAGCAGAATCTCGCCCGATTACAAAGGTATGTGTATTTTTCCCCTAGGCCTTTGTAGTTATTGGTTTCGAGTATCAGACCAGCGAAAATTTTGATAGTTTCTCAACCATTCCTTAACAACAAACTCCGATATTTCGCGAACGGATTGACGAATCGGAAAAATTTCTGTTGCATCTGAGAGTAGAAACTCTCCCGATTACAACGGTATGTGTATTTTTCCCCTAGGCCATAGTAGTTATTGGTTTCGTGTATCAGACCAGAGAAAATTTTGATGGTTTCTCAAGCATTCCTTAACTTCAAACACCCATATCTCGCGAACGGATTGACGAACTCGAGAAATTCCTGTTGCATCTGAAAGCAGAATCTCGCCCGATTACAAAGGTATGTGTGTTTTTCCCCTAGGCCTTTGTAGTTATTGGTTTCGAGTATCAGACCAGCGAAAATTTTGATGGTTTCTCAACCATTCCTTAACTTCAGACTCCCATATCTCGCGAACGGATTGACGAACTCGAGAAATTCCTGTTGCATCAGATAGTAGAAACACGCCCGATTACAATGCTGTGCGTACTTTTCCCCTAGGCCATTCCAGTTATTGGTTTCGAGTATCAGACCAGCGAATATTTTGATGGTTTCTCAAGCATTCCTTAACTTCAAACACCCGTATCTCGCGAACGAATTGACGAACTCGAGAAATTCCTGTTGCACCTGAAAGCAGAAACTCGCCCGATTACAACGGTATGTGAATTTTCCCCTAGGCCATTTTAGTTATTGGTTTTGAGTATCAGACTTGCGAAAATTTTGATGGTTTCTCAACCATTCCTTAACTTCAAACTCCCATATCTCGCGAACGTATTGACGAACTCGAGAAATTCCTGTTGCATCTGATAGTAGAAACTCGCCCGATTACAATGGTATGTGTATTTTTCCCGTATGCCATAGTAGTTATTGGTTTCGAGTATCAGACGAGCGAAAATTTTGATGGTTTCTCAACCACTCCTTAACTCCAAACTCCGATATTTCACGAACGAATTGACGAATCCGAAAAATTTCTGTTGCATCTGAAAGTAGAAACTCTCCCGATTACAACGGTATGTGTATTTTTCCCCTAGGCCATAGCAGTTATTGGTTTCGAGTACCAGACAAGCGAAAATTTTGATGGTTTCTCAACCATTCCATAATTTCAAACTCCCATATCTCGCGAACGGATTGACGAACTCGAGATATTCCTGTTTCATCTGAAAGTAGCAGCTCGCCCGATTGCAATGGTGTGTGTTCTTTTCCCGTAGGCCATTCCAGTTATTGGTTTCGAGTATCAGAATAGCGAAAATTTTGATGGTTTCTCTACCGTTCCTTAACTTCTAACTCCCATATCTCGCGACCGGATTGACGAACTGGAGAAATTCCTGTTGCATCTGAAAGCAGAATCTCGCCCGATTACAACGGTATGTGAATTTTCCCCTAGGCCATTTTAGTTATTGGTTTTGAGTATCAAACTTGCGAAAATTTTGATGGTTTCTCATCCATTCCTTAACTTCAAACTCCCATATCTCGCGAACGGATTGACGAACTCGAGAAATTCCTGTTGCACCTGAAAGTAGAATCTCGCCCGATTACAACGGTATGTGAACTTTACCCTAGGCTACTGTAGTTATTGGTTTCGAGTATCAGATTTGCGAAAATTTTGATGGTTCCTCAACCATTCCTTAACTTCAAACTCCCATATCTCGCGAACGGATTGACGATTCCGAAAAATTTCTGTTGCATCTGAAAGTAGAAACTCGCCCGATTCCAATGGTGTGTGTACTTTTCCCCCCGTTCCATTTATTGGTTTCGAGTAACAGACTTGCGGAAATTTTGATGGTTTCTCAACCATTCCTTAACTTCAAACTCCCATATCTCGCGAACGGTTTGACGAACTCGAGAAATTCCTGTTGCATCTGAAAGCAGAATCTCGCCCGATTACAACGGTATGTGAATTTTCCCCTAGGCCATTTTAGTTATTGGTTTTGAGTATCAAACTTGCGAAAATTTTGATGGTTTCTCATCCATTCCTTAACTTCAAACTCCCATATCTCGCGAACGGATTGACGATTCCGAAAAATTTCTGTTGCATCTGAAAGTAGAAACTCTCCCGATTACAACGGTATGTGTATTTTTACCCCTAGGCCATTCCAGTTATCCGTTTCTAGCATCAGAATTGCGAAAATTTAGTTGGTTCCTCAACCATTCCTTAACTTCAAACTCCCATATCTCGCGAACGGATTGACGATTCCGAAAAATTTCTGTTGCATCTGAAAGTAGAAACTCGCCCGATTCCAATGGTGTGTGTACTTTTCCCCCCGTTCCATTTATTGGTTTCGAGTAACAGACTTGCGGAAATTTTGATGGTTTCTCAACCATTCCTTAACTTCAAACTCCCAGATCTCGCGAACGGATTGACGAACTCGAGAAATTCCTGTTGCATCTGAAAGCAGAATCTCGCCCGATTACAACGGTATGTGAATTTTCCCCTAGGCCATTTTAGTTATTGGTTTTGAGTATCAAACTTGCGAAAATTTTGATGGTTTCTCATCCATTCCTTAAATTCAAGCACCCATATCTCGCGAACGGAATGACGAACTCGAGAAATTCCTGCTGCATCTGAAATTAGAAACTCGCCCGATTACAAAGGTATGTGTATTTTTCCCCTAGGTCTTTGTAGTTATTGGTTTCGAGTATCAGACTTGCGAAAATTTTGATGGTTCCTCAACCATTCTTTAACTTCAAACTCCCATATCTCGCGAACGGATTGACGAATCCGAAAAATTTCTGTTGCATCTGAAAGTAGAAACTCGCCCGATTACAACGGTATGTGAACTTACCCCTAGGCCATTGTAGTTATTGGTTTCGAGTATCAGACTTGCGAAAATTTTGATGGTTCCTCAACCATTCCTTAACGTCTAACTCCCATATCTCGCGAACGGATTGACGAACTCGATAAATTCCTGTTGCATGTGAAAGTAGAAACTCGCCCGATTACAATGGTGTGTGTATTATTCCCGTAGGCCATTCCAGTTATTCGTTTCTAGCATCAGAATTGCGAAAATTTTGACGGTTTCTCAACTATCTCTTAACTCCAAACTCAGATATTTCGCGAACGGTTTGACGAATCCGAAAAATTTCCGTGCATCTGAAAGTACAAACACTCCCGATTACATCGGTATGGGTATTTTTACCCTATGCCATTGTAGTTATTGGTTTCAAGTATCAGACTTGCGAAAATTTTGATGGTTTCTCAACCATTCCTTAACGTCTAACTCCCATATCTCGCGAACGGATTGACGAACTCGAGAAATTCCTGTTGCATCTGAAAGTAGAAACCCGCCCGATTACAATGGTAAGTGTATTTTTGCCCTAGGCCATAGTAGTTATTGGTTTCGAGTGTCAGACTTGAGAAAATTTTGATGTTTTCTCAACCATTCCGTAACTTCAAACTCCCATATCTCGCGAACGGAATGACGAACTCGAGAAGCTCCTGTTGCATCTGAAAGCAGAAACTCGCCCGATTACAACGGTATGTGTATTTTTGCTCTAAGCAATAGTAGTTATTGGTTTCTAGTATCAGACTTGCGAAAATTTTGATGGTTTCTCAATCATTGCTTAACTTCAAACTACCATATCTCGCGAACGGATTGACGAACTCGAGAAATTCCTGTTGCATATGAAAGCAAATACTCGCCCGACTACAACGCTATGTGCATAATTGCCCTACGAAATAGTAGTTATTGGTTTCGAGTATCAGACTTGCGAAAATTTTGATGGTTTCTCATCCATTCCTTAACTTCAAACCCCCATATCTCGCGAACGGATTGACGAACTCGAGATATTCCTGTTTCATCTGAAAGTAGAAGCTCGCCCAATTGCAATGGTGTGTGTACTTTTCCCCTGGGCCATTCCAGTTATTGGTTTCGAGTATCAGACTTGCGAGAGTTTTCATGGTTTCTCAACCATTCCTTAACTTCAAACCCCCATATCTCGCGAAAGGATTGACGAACTCGAGAAGTTCCTGGTGCATCTGAAAGCAGATACTCGCCCGATTACAATGGTATGTGTATTTTTGCCCTAGGCCATAGTAGTTATTGGTTTCAAGTATCAGACTTGCGAAAATTTTGATGGTTTCTCAACGATTCCTTAACTTCAAACCCCCATATCTCGCGAACGGATTGACGAACTCCAGAAGTTCCTGTTGCATCTGAAAGCAGATACTCGCCCGATTACAATGGTGTGTGTACTTTTCCCCTAGGCCATTCCAGTTATTGGTTTCGAGTATCAGAATTGCGAAAATTTTGATGGTTTCTCAACCGTTCCTTAACTTCTAACTCCCATATCTCGCGACCGGATTGACGTACTCGAGAAATTCCTGTTGCATCTGAAAGTAGAAACTCGCCCCATTCCAATGGTGTGTGTGCTTTTCTCCTAGGCCATTGTAGTTATTGGTTTCGAGTATCAGACTTGCGAAATCTGTGATGGTTTCTCAACCGTTCCTTAACGTCTAACGCCCATATCTCGCGAACGGATTGACGAACTCGAGAAATTCCTGTTGCATCTGAAAGTAGAAACCCGCCCGATTACAATGGTAAGTGTATTTTTGCCCTAGGCCATAGTAGTTATTGGTTTCGAGTGTCAGACTTGCGAAAATTTGGTGGTTTCTCAACCATTCCTTAACTTCAAACTCCCATATCGCGCGAACGGATTGACGAACTCGAGAAATTCCTGTTGCATCTGAAAGTAGAAACTCGCCCGATTACAATGGTGTGTGTAGCTCTCCCCTAGGCCATTGTAGTTATTGGTTTCGAGTATCAGAATTGCGAAAATTTTGATGGTTTCTCGACCATTCCTTAATTTCACACCACCATATCTCGCGAACGGATTGACGAACTCGAGAAATTCCTGTTGCATCTGAAACAGAAGCTCGCCCGATTACAATGGTATGTGTATTTTTGCCCTAGGCCATAGTAGTTATTGGTTTCGACTATCAGACTTGCGCAAATTTTGATGGTTTCTCAACCATTCCTTAGCTTCACACTCCCATATCTCGCGAACGGATTGACGATCTCGAGAAGTTCCTGTTGCATCTGAAAGCAGAAACTCGCGCGATTACAATGGTATGTGTATTTTTGCCCTAGGCCATTGTAGTTATTGGTTTCGAGTATCAGACTTGCGCAAATTTTGATGTTTTCTCAACCATTCCGTAATTTCAAACTCCCATATCTCGCGAACGGAATGACGAACTCGAGAAATTCCTGTTGCATCTGAAAGGAGAAACTCGCCCGATTAAAACGGTGTGTGTACTTTTCCCCTAGGCCATTCCAGGTGTTGGTTTCGAGTATCAGACTTGCGAAAATTTTGATGGTTTCTCAACCGTCTCTTAACTCCAAACTCCCATATCTCGCGAACGGAATGACGAACTCGAGAAATTCCTGTTGCATCTGAAAGCAGATACTCGCCCGATTACAACGGTCTGTGTATTTTTCCCCTAGGTCATTGTAGTTATTGGTTTCGAGTATCAGACTAGCGAAAATTTTGATGGTTTCTCATCCATTCCTTAACTTCTTACTCCCATATCTCGCGAACGGATTGACGAACTCGAGAAATTCCTGTTGCATCTGAAAGTAGAAACTCGCCCGATTACAATGGTGTGTGTACTTTTCCCCTAGGCCATTGTAGTTATTGGTTTCGAGTATCAGAATTGCGAAAATTTTGATGGTTTCTCGACCATTCCTTAATTTCACACCACCATATCTCGCGAACGGATTGACGAACTCGAGAAATTCCTGTTGCATCTGAAAGCAGAAACTCGCCCGATTACAATCGTATGTGTATTTTTGCCCTAGGCCATAGTAGTTATTGGTTTCGACTATCAGACTTGCGCAAATTTTGATGGTTTCTCAACCATTCCTTAGCTTCACACTCCCATATCTCGCGAACGGATTGACGATCTCGAGAAGTTCCTGTTGCATCTGAAAGCAGAAACTCGCCCGATTACAATGGTATGTGTATTTTTGCCCTAGGCCATTGTAGTTATTGGTTTCGAGTATCAGACTTGCGCAAATTTTGATGTTTTCTCAACCATTCCGTAATTTCAAACTCCCATATCTCGCGAACGGAATGACGAACTCGAGAAATTCCTGTTGCATCTGAAAGGAGAAACTCGCCGGATTACAACGGTGTGTGTACTTTTCCCCTAGGCCATTCCAGGTGTTGGTTTCGAGTATCAGACTTGCGAAAATTTTGATGGTTTCTCAACCGTCTCTTAACTCCAAACTCCCATATCTCGCGAATGGATTGACGAACTCGAGAAATTCCTGTTGCATCTCAAAGAAGAAACTCGCCCCATTAAAATGGTGTGTGTACTTTTCCCCTAGGCCATTGTAGTTATAGGTTTCGAGTATCAGACTTGCGCAAATTTTGATGTTTTCTCAACCATTCCGTAATTTCAAACTTCCATATCTCGCGAACGGAATGACGAACTCGAGAAATTCCTGTTGCATCTGAAAGCAGATACTCGCCCGATTACAACGGTCTGTGTATTTTTCCCCTAGGTCATTGTAGTTATTGGTTTCGAGTATCAGACTTGCGAAAATTTTGATGGTTTCTCATCCATTCCTTAACTTCTTACTCCCATATCTCGCGAACGGATTGACGAACTCGAGAAATTCCTGTTGCATCTGAAAGTAGAAACTCGCCCGATTACAATGGTGTGTGTACTTTTCCCCTGGGCCATTCCAGTCATTGGTTTCGAGTATCAGACTTGCGAAAATTTTGATGTTTTCTCAACCATTCCGTAACTTCAAACTCCCATATCTCGCGAATGGATTGACGAACTCGAGAAATTCCTGTTGCATCTGAAAGTAGAAACTCGCCCGATTACAACGGTAAGTGTATTTTTGCCCTAGGCCATAGTAGTTATTGGTTTCGAGTACCAGACTTGCGAAAATTTTGATGTTTTCTCAACCATTCCGTAATTTCAAACTCCCATATCTCGCGAACGGAATGACGAACTCGAGAAATTCCTGTTGCATCTGAAAGGAGAAACTCGCCCGATTACAACGGTGTGTGTACTTTTCCCCTAGGCCATTCCAGGTGTTGGTTTCGAGTATCAGACTTGCGAAAATTTTGATGGTTTCTCAACCGTCTCTTAACTCCAAACTCCCATATCTCGCGAATGGATTGACGAACTCGAGAAATTCCTGTTGCATCTGAAAGAAGAAACTCGCCCCATTACAATGGTGTGTGTACTTTTCCCCTAGGCCATTGTAGTTATAGGTTTCGAGTATCAGACTTGCGAAAATTTTGATGGTTTCTCAACCATTACTTAACTACAAACTCCTATATCTCGCGAACGGATTGACGCACTCGAGATGTTCCTGTTGCATCTGAAAGTAGAAACTCGCCCGATTACAATGGTGTGTGTTCTTTTCCCCTAGGCCATTCCAGTTATTGGTTTCGAGTATCAGAATTGCGAAAATTTTGATGGTTACTCAACCGTTCCTTAACTTCTAACTCCCATATCTCGCGACCGGATTCACGAACTCGAGAAATTCCTGTTGCATCTGAAAGTAGAAACTCGCCCGATTACAATGGTGTGTGTACTTTTATCCTAGGCCATTCCAGTTATTGGTTTCGAGTATCAAACTTGCGAAAATTTTGATGGTTTCTCAACCATTCCTTAACTTCAAACTCCCATATCTCGCGAACGGATTGACGAACTCGAGAAGTTCCTGTTGCATCTGAAAGTAGAAACTCGCCCGATTACAATGGTGTGTGTTCTTTTCCCCTAGGCCATTCCAGTTATTGGTTTCGTGTATCAGAATTGCGAAAATTTTGATGGTTTCTCAACCGTTCCTTAACTTCTAACTCCCATATCTCGCGAACGGATTGACGAACTCGAGAAATTCCTGTTGCATCTGAAAGGAGAAACTCGCCCGATTACAACGGTGTGTGTGCTTTTCCCCTAGTCCATTCCAGTTATTCGTTTCTAGCATCAGAATTGCGAAAATTTTGATGGTTTCTCAACCATCTCTTAACTCCAAACTCCGATATTTCGCGAACGGATTGACGAATCCGAAAAATTTCTGTTGCATTTGAAAGTAGAAACTCTCCCGATTACAAAGGTATGTGTTCTTTTCCCCTAGGCCATTCCAGTTATTCGTTTCTAGCATCAGAATTGCGAAAATTTTGATGGTTTCTCAAACGTCTCTTAACTCCAAACTCCCATATCTCGCGAACGGATTGACGAACTCGAGAAATTCCTGTTGCATCTGAAAGTAGAAACTCGCCCGATTACAATGGTGTGTGTACTTTTCCCCTAGGCCATTCCAGTTATTGGTTTCGAGTATCAAACTTGCGAAAATTTTGATGGTTTCTCAACCATTCCTTAACTTCAAACTCCCATATATCGCGAACGGATTGACGAACTCCAGAAGTTCCTGTTGCATCTGAAAGCAGATACTCGCCCGATTACAATGGTGTGTGTACTTTTCCCCTAGGCCATTGTAGTTATTGGTTTCGAGTATCAGACTTGCGAGAGTTTTCATGGTTTCTCAACCATTCCTTAACTTCAAAATACCATATCTCACGAACGGATAGACGAACTCGAGATTTTAACTGTTGCATCTGAAGGCAGAAACTCGCCCGATTACAACGGTCTGTGTCTTTTTCCCCTAGGTCATTGTAGTTATTGGTTTCGAGTATCAGACTTGCGAAAATTTTGATGGTTTCTCAAACGTTCCTTAACTTCTAACTCCCATATCTCGCGACAGGACTGACAAATTCGAGAAATTCCTGTTGCATCTGAAAGTAGAAACTCGCCCGATTACAAAGGTGTGTGTACTTTTCTCCTAGGCCATTCCAGTTATTGGTTTCGAGTATCAAACTTGCGAAAATTTTGATGGTTTCTCAACCATTCCTTAACTTCTAACTCCCATATCTCGCGAACGGATTGACGAACTCGAGAAACTCCTGTTGCATCTGAAAGTAGAAACTCGCCCGATTACAATGGTGTGTGTACTTTTCCCCTAGGCCATTCTAATTATTGGTTTTGGGTATCAGACCAGCGAAAATTTTGATGGTTTCTCAAATATTCCGTAACTTCAAACTCCCATATCTCGCGAACGGAATGACGAACTCGAGAAATTCCTGTTGCATCTGAAAGTAGAAACTAGCCCGAGTACAACGGTATGTGTATTTTTCCCCTAGGCCATTCCAGATATAGGTCTCGAGTATCAGACCGGCGAAAACTTTGATGGTTTCTCAAACATTCCGTAACTTCAAACTCCCATATATCGCGAACGGAATGACGAACTCGAGAAATTCTTGTTGCATCTGAAAGTAGAAACTCGCCCGATTACAACGGTGTGTGTACTTTTCCCCTAGGCCATTCCAGTTATTGGTTTCGAGTATCAGACCAGCGAAAATTTTGATGGTTTCTCAACAATTCCTTAACTTCAAACTGTCTTATCTCGCGAACGGATTGACAAACTCGAGAAATTGCTGTTGCATCTGAAAGTAGAAACTCGCCCGATTACAACGGTATGTGTATTTTTCCCCTAGGCCATTGTAGTTATTGGTTTCGAGTATCAGATTTACGAAAGTTTTGATGGTTTCTCAACCATTCCTTAACTTCAAACTCCCATATCTCGCGAACGGATTGACGATCTCGCGAAATTACTGTTGCATCTGAAAGTAGAAATTCGCCCGATTACAAAGCTATGTGTATTTTTCCCTTAGGCCTCTGTAGTTATTGGTTTCGAGTATCAGACTTGCGAAAATTTTGATGGTTTCTCAACGATTCCTTAAATTCAAACTCCCATACCTCGCGAACGGATTGGCGAACTCGAGAAATTCCTGTTGCATTTGAAAGTGGAAACTCGCGCGATTACAATGGTGTGTGTACTTTTCCCCTAGGCCATTCCAGTTACTGGTTTCGAGTATCAGACTTGCGAAAATTTTGATGGTTTCTCAACCATTCCTTAACTTCAAACTCCCATATCTCTCGAACGGATTGACGAACTCGAGAAATTCCTGTTGCATCTGAAAGTGGAAACTCGCCCGATTACAATGGTGTGTGTACTTTTCCCCTAGGCCATTCCAGTTATTGGTTTCGAGTATCAGACTTGCGAAAATTTTGGTGGTTTCTCAACCATTCTTTAACTTCAAACTCCCATATCTCGCGAACGGAATGACGAACTCGAGAAATTCCTGTTGCATCTGAAAGTAGAAACTCGCCCGATTACAACGGTGTGTGTACTTTTCCCCTAGTCCATTCCAGTTATTGGTTTCGAGTATCAGACCATCGAAAATTTTGATGGTTTCTCAACAATTCCTTAACTTCAAACTGTCTTATCTCGCGAACGGATTGACAAACTCGAGAAATTGCTTTTGCATCTGAAAGTAGAAACTCGCCCGATTACAACGCTATGTGTATTTTTCCCCTAGGCCATTGTAGTTATTGGTTTCGAGTATCAGATTTACGAAAATTTTGATGGTTTCTCAAGGATTCCTTAACTTCAAACTCCCATACCTCGCGAACGGATTGGCGAACTCGAGAAATTCCTGTTGCATCTGAAAGTGAAAACTCGCCCGATTACAACGGTGTGTGTACTTTTCCCCTAGTCCATTCCAGTTATTGTTTTCGAGTATCAGACCAGCGAAAATTTTGATAGTTTCTCAACAATTCCTTAACTTCAAACTGTCTTATCTCGCGATAGGATTGACGAACTCGAGAAATTGCTGTTGCATCTGAAAGTAGAAACTCGCCCGATTACAACGGCATGTGTATTTTTCCCATAGGCCATTGTAGTTATTGGCTCCGAGTATCAGATTTACGAAAATTTTGATTGTTTCTCAAGGATTCCTTAACTTCAAACTCCCATACCTCGCGAACGGATTGGCGAACTCGAGAAATTCCTGTTACATCTGAAAGTGGAAACTCGTCCGATTACAATGGTGTGTGTACTTTTCCCCTAGGCCATTCCAGTTATTGGTTTCGAGTATCAGACTTGCGAAAATTTTGATGGTTTCTCAACCATTCCTTAACTTCAAACTCCCATATCTCGCGAACGGAATGACGAAATCGAGAAATTCCTGTTGCACCTGAAAGTAGAAACCCTCCCGATTACAACGGTGTGTGTACTTTTCCCCTAGTCCATTCCAGTTATTGGTTTCGAGTATCAGACTTGCGAAAATTTTGATGGTTTATCAACCATTCGTTAACTTCAAACTCCCATATCTCTCGAACGGATTGACGAACTCGAGAATTTCCTATTGCATCTGAAAGCAGAAACTCGCCCGATTACAACGGTAGGTGTATTTTTGCCCTAGGCCATAGTAGTCATTGGTCTCGAATATCAGACTTGCGAAAATTCTGATGGTTTCTCAACCACTCCTTAACTTCAAACTTCCATATCTCGCGAACGGATTGACGAACTCGAGAACTTCCGGTTGCATCTGAAAGTAGAAACTCGCCCGATTACAATGGTATGTGTATTTTTGCCGTAGGCCATAGTAGTTATTGGTTTCGAGTTTCAGACTTGCTAAAATTATGATGGTTTCTCAAGCATTCCTTAACTTCTAACTCGCTTATCTCGCGAACGGATTGACGAACTCCAGAAATTCCTGTTGCATCTGAAAGTAGATAGTCGCCCGATTACAAAGCTATGTGTATTTTTCCCCTAGGCCTCTGTAGTTATTGGTTTCGAGTATCAGACTTACGATAATTTTGATGGTTTCTCAACCATTCCTTAACTTCAAACTCCCATATCTCTCGAACGGATTGACGAACTCGAGAAATTCCTGTTGCATCTGAAAGTGGAAACTCGCCCGATTACAGTGGTGTGTGTACTTTTCCCCTAGGCCATTCCAGTTATTGGTTTCGAGTATCAGACTTGCGAAAATTTTGATGGTTTCTCAACCACTCCATAACTTCAAACTCCCATATATCGCGAACGGATTGACGAATCCGACAAATTTCTGTTGCATCTGAAAGTAGAAACGCTCCCGATTACAACGGTATGTGTATTTTCCCCCTAGGCCATTGTAGTTATTGGTTGCGAGTATCAGACCTGCGAAAATTTTGATGGTTTCTCAACCACTCCTTAACTTCAAACTCCCATATCTCTCGAACGGAATGACGAAATCGAGAAATTCGTGTTGCATCTGAAAGTAGAAACTCGCCCGATTACAACGGTGTGTGTACTTTTCCCCTAGTCCATTCCAGTTATTGGTTTCGAGTATCAGACTTGCCAAAATTTTGATGGTATCTCAACCATTCGTTAACTTCAAACTCCCATATCTCTCGAACGGTTTGACGAACTCGAGAATTTCCTATTGCATCTGAAAGCAGAAACTCGCCCGATTACAACGGTATGTGTATTTTTGCCCTAGGCCATAGTAGTCATTGGTCTCGAATATCAGACTTGCGAAAATTCTGATGGTTTCTCAACCACTCCTTAACTTCAAACTGCCATATCTCTCGAACGGATTGACGAACTCGAGAACTTCCGGTTGCATCTGGAAGTGGAATCTCGCCCGATTACAAAGCTATGTGTATTTTTCCACTAGGCCTTTGTAGTTATTGGTTTCGAGTACCAGACAAGCGAAAATTTTGATGGTTTCTCAACCATTCCTTAACTTCAAACTCCCATATCTCGCGAACGGATTGACGAACTCGAGAAATTCCTGTTGCATCTGAAAGCAGAAACTCGCCCCATTACAACGGTGTGTGTCTTTTTCCCCTAGGCCTAAGTAGTTATTGGTTTCGAGTATCAGACTTGCGAAAATTTTGATGGTTTCTCAACCATTCCTTAACTTCAAACTCCCATATCTCGCGAACGGATTGACGAACTCGAGAAATTCCTGTTGCATCTGAAAGCAGAATCTAGCCCGATTACAACGGTATGTGTATTTTTCCCCAAGGCCTCTGCAGTTATTGGTTTCGAGTATTAGACAAGCGAAAATTTTGGTGGTTTCTCAACCATTCCTTAACTTCAAACTCCCATATCTCGCGAACGGATTGACGAACTCGAGAAATTCCTGTTGCATCTGAAAGCAGAAACTCGCCCCATTACAACGGTGTGTGTACCTTTCCCTTAGGCCATTCCAGTTATTCGTTTCCAGCATCAGAATTGCGAAAATTTTGATGGTTTCTCAACCATCTCTTAACACCAAACTCCGATATTTCGCGAACGGATTGACGTATCGGAAAAATTTCTGTTGCATCTGAGAGTAGAAACTCTCCCGATTACAACGGTATGTGTATTTTTCCCCTAGGCCATAGTAGTTATTGGTTTCGTGTATCAGACCAGAGAAAATTTTGATGGTTTCTCAACCATTCCTTAACTTCAAACTCCCATATCTCGCGAACGGTTTGACGAACTCGAGAAATTCCTGTTGCATCTGAAAGTAGAAACTCGCCCGATTACAATGGTATGTGTATTTTTGCCCTAGGCCATAGTAGTTATTGGTTTCGAGTGTCAGACTTGCGAAAATTTTGATGGTTTCTCAACCACTCCTTAACTTCAAACTCCCATATCTCTCGAACGGAATGACGAAATCGAGAAATTCGTGTTGCATCTGAAAGTAGAAACTCGCCCGATTACAACGGTGTGTGTACTTTTCCCCTAGTCCATTCCAGTTATTGGTTTCGAGTATCAGACTTGCCAAAATTTTGATGGTATCTCAACCATTCGTTAACTTCAAACTCCCATATCTCTCGAACGGTTTGACGAACTCGAGAATTTCCTATTGCATCTGAAAGCAGAAACTCGCCCGATTACAACGGTATGTGTATTTTTGCCCTAGGCCATAGTAGTCATTGGTCTCGAATATCAGACTTGCGAAAATTCTGATGGTTTCTCAACCACTCCTTAACTTCAAACTGCCATATCTCTCGAACGGATTGACGAACTCGAGAACTTCCGGTTGCATCTGGAAGTGGAATCTCGCCCGATTACAAAGCTATGTGTATTTTTCCACTAGGCCTTTGTAGTTATTGGTTTCGAGTACCAGACAAGCGAAAATTTTGATGGTTTCTCAACCATTCCTTAACTTCAAACTCCCATATCTCGCGAACGGATTGACGAACTCGAGAAATTCCTGTTGCATCTGAAAGCAGAAACTCGCCCCATTACAACGGTGTGTGTCTTTTTCCCCTAGGCCTAAGTAGTTATTGGTTTCGAGTATCAGACTTGCGAAAATTTTGATGGTTTCTCAACCATTCCTTAACTTCAAACTCCCATATCTCGCGAACGGATTGACGAACTCGAGAAATTCCTGTTGCATCTGAAAGCAGAATCTAGCCCGATTACAACGGTATGTGTATTTTTCCCCAAGGCCTCTGCAGTTATTGGTTTCGAGTATTAGACAAGCGAAAATTTTGGTGGTTTCTCAACCATTCCTTAACTTCAAACTCCCATATCTCGCGAACGGATTGACGAACTCGAGAAATTCCTGTTGCATCTGAAAGCAGAAACTCGCCCCATTACAACGGTGTGTGTACCTTTCCCTTAGGCCATTCCAGTTATTCGTTTCCAGCATCAGAATTGCGAAAATTTTGATGGTTTCTCAACCATCTCTTAACACCAAACTCCGATATTTCGCGAACGGATTGACGTATCGGAAAAATTTCTGTTGCATCTGAGAGTAGAAACTCTCCCGATTACAACGGTATGTGTATTTTTCCCCTAGGCCATAGTAGTTATTGGTTTCGTGTATCAGACCAGAGAAAATTTTGATGGTTTCTCAACCATTCCTTAACTTCAAACTCCCATATCTCGCGAACGGTTTGACGAACTCGAGAAATTCCTGTTGCATCTGAAAGTAGAAACTCGCCCGATTACAATGGTATGTGTATTTTTGCCCTAGGCCATAGTAGTTATTGGTTTCGAGTGTCAGACTTGCGAAAATTTTGATGGTTCCTCAACCATTCCTTAATTTCAGACTCCCATATCGCGCGAACGGATTGACGAACTCGAGAATTTCCTGTTGCATCTGAAAGCAGATACTCTCCCGATTACAACGGTCTGTGTATTTTTCCACTACGTCATTGTAGTTATTGGTTTCGAGTTTCAGGCTTGCGAAAATTTTGATGGTTTCTCAACCATTCCTTAACTTCAAACTCCCATACCTCGCGAACGGATTGGCGAACTCGAGAAATTCCTGTTGCATCTGAAAGTGGAAACTCGCCCGATTACAATGGTGTGTGTACTTTTCCCCTAGGCCATTCCAGTTGTTGGTTTCGAGTATCAGACTTGCGAAAATTTTGATGGTTTCTCAACCACTCCTTAACTTCAAACTTCCCATATCTCGCGAACAGATTGACGAACTCGAGAAATTCCTGTTGCATCTGAAAGTAGAAACACGCCCGATTACAAAGGTATGTGTATTTTTGCCCTAGGCCATAGTAGTCATTGGTCTCGAATATCAGACTTGCGAAAATTTTGATGGTTTCTCAATCATTCCTTAACTCCAAACTCCCATATCTCGCAAACGGAATGACGAACTCGAGTAATTCCTGTTGCATCTGAAAGTAGAAACTCGCCCGATTACAATGGTATGTGTATTTTTGCCCTAGGCCATAGTAGTTATTGGTTTCCAGTGTCAGACTTGCGAAAATTTTGATGGTTCCTCAACCATTCCTTAATTGCAAACTCCCATATCGCGCGAACGGATTGACGAACTCGAGAATTTCCTGTTGCATCTGAAAGCAGATACTCTCCCGATTACAACGGTCTGGGTATTTTTCCACTACGTCATTGTAGTTATTGGTTTCGAGTTTCAGACTTGCTAAAATTATGATGGTTTCTCAAGCATTCCTTAACTTCTAACTCCCACATCTCGGGAACGGATTGATGAACTCGAGAAATTCCTGTTGCATCTGAAAGTAGAAGCTCGCCCGATTACAATGGTGTGTGTACTTTTCCCCTAGACCATTCCAGTTATAGGTTTCGAGTATCAGACCAGCGAATATTTTGATGGTTTCTCAACAATTCCATAACTTCAAACTGTCTTATCTCGCGAACGGATTGACGAACTCCAGAAATTCCTGTTGCATCTGAAAGTAGATAGTCGCCCGATTACAAAGCTATGTGTATTTTTCCCCTAGGCCTCTGTAGTTATTGGTTTCGAGTTTCAGACTTGCTAAAATTATGATGGTTTCTCAATCATTCCTTAACTTCTAACTCCCATATCTCGCGAACGGATTGATGAACTCGAGAAATTCCTGTTGCATCTGAAAGTAGAAACTCGCCCGATTACAATGGTGTGTGTACTTTTCCCCTAGGCCATTCCAGTTATTGGTTTCGAGTATCAGACTTGCGAAAATTTTGATGGTTTCTCAACCATTCCTTAACTTCAAACTCCCATATCTCTCGAACTGATTGACGAACTCGAGAAATTCCTGTTGCATCTGAAAGTAGAAACTCGCCCGATTACAACGGTGTGTGTACTTTTCCCCTAGTCCATTCCAGTTATTGGTTTCGAGTATCAGACTTGCCAAAATTTTGATGGTTTCTCAACCATTCGTTAACTTCAAACTCCCATATCTCTCGAACGGATTGACGAACTCGAGAATTTCCTATTGCATCTGAAAGCAGAAACTCGCCCGATTACAACGGTATGTGTATTTTTGCCCTAGGCCATAGTAGTCATTGGTCTCGAATATCAGACTTGCGAAAATTCTGATGGTTTCTCAACCATTCCTTAACTTCAAACTCCCATATCTCGCGAACGGATTGACGAACTCGAGAAATTCCTGTTGCATCTGAAAGTAGAAACTCGCCCGATTACAATGGTATGTGAACTTTCCCCTAGTCCACTGTAGTTATTGGTTTCGAGTATCAGACTTGCGAAAATTTTGATGGTTCCTCAACCATTCCTTAACTTCAAACTCCCATATCTCGCAAACGGATTGACGAATCCGAAAAATTTCTGTTGCATCTGAAAGTAGAAACTCTCCCGATTACAACGGTATGTGTATTTTTACCCCTAGGCCACTCCAGTTATTCGTTTCTAGCATCAAAATTGCGAAAATTTTGTTGGTTTCTCAACCATTCCTTAAATCCAAACTCCGATATTTCGCGAACGGATTGACGAATCCGAAAAATTTCCGTGCATCTGAAAGTACAAACTCTCCCGATTACAACGGTATGTGTATTTTTCCCCTAGGCCATAGCAGTTATTGGTTTCGAGTATCAGACCAGCGAAAATTTTGATGGTTTCTCAAACATTCCTTAAATTCAAGCACCCATATCTCGCGAACGGAATGACGAACTCGAGAAATTCCTGCTGCATCTGAAATTAGAAACTCGTCCGATTACAACCGTATGTGTATTTTTCCCCTAGGTCTTTGTAGTTATTGGTTTCGAGTATCAGACTTGCGAAAATTTTGGTGGTTCCTCAACCATCTCTTAACTCCAAACTCCGATATTTCGCGAACGGTTTGACGAATGCGAAAAATTTCCGTGCATCTGAAAGTACAAACTCTCCCGATTACAACGGTATGTGTATTTTTACCCTAGGGCATTGTAGCTATTGGTTTCGAGTATCAGACTTGTGAAAATTTTGATGGTTTCTCAACCATTCCTTAATTTCAAACTCCCATATCTCGCGAACAGATTGACGAACTCGAGAAATTCCTGTTGCATCTGAAAGCAGAAACTCGCCCGATTACAATGATGTTTGTACTTTTCCCCGAGGCGATTGCAGTTATTGGTTTCGAGTACCAGACTTGCGAAAATTTTGATGATTTCTCAACCATTCCTTAACTTCAAACTCCGATATCTCGCGAACGGATTGACGAACTCGAGAAATTTCTGCTGCATCTGAAATTAGAAACTCGTCCGATTACAAACGTATGTGTATTTTTCCCCTAGGTCTTTGTAGTTATTGGTTTCGAGTATCAGACTTGCGAAAATTTTGATGGTTCCTCAACCATTCTTTAACTTCAAACTCCCATATCTCGCGAACGGATTGATGAACTGGAGAAATTCCTGTGGCATCTGAAAGTAGAAACTCGCCCGATTACAATGGTGTGTGTACTTTTCCCCTAGGGCATTCCAGTTATTCGTTTCTAGCATCAGAATTGCGAAAATTTTGGTGGTTCCTCAACCATCTCTTAACTCCAAACTCCGATATTTCGCGAACGGATTGACGAATCCGAAAAATTTCTGTTGCATCTGATAGTAAAAACTCTCCCGATTACAACGCTATGTGTATTTTTCCCCTAGGCCATTGTAGTTATTGGTTTCGAGTATCAGACTTGCGAAAATTTTTATGGTTTCTCAACCATTCCTTAACTTCAAACTCCCATATCTCGCGAACGTATTGACGAACTCGAGAAATTCTTGTTGCATGTGAAAGTAGAAACTCGCCCGATTAGAATGGTGTGTGTATTTTTCCCTAGGCCATTCCAGTTATTCGTTTCTAGCATCAGAATTGCGAAAATTTTGATGGTTTCTCAACCATCTCTTAACTCCAAACACCGATATTTCGCGAACGGTTTGACAAATGCGAAAAATTTCCGTGCATCTGGAGGTACAAACTCTCCCGATTACAACGGTATGTGTATATTTACCCTAGGCCATTGTAGTTATTGGTTTCGAGTATCAGACTTGCGAAAATTTTGATGGTTTCTCAACCATTCCTTAACTTCAAACTCCCATATCTCGCAAACGGATTGACGAATCCGAAAAATTTCTGTTGCATCTGAAAGTAGAAACTCGCCCGATTACAACGGTGTGTGTACTTTTCCCCTAGTCCATTCCAGTTATTGGTTTCGAGTACCAGACAAGCGAAAATTTTGATGGTTTCTCAACCATTCCTTAACTTCAAACTCCCATATCTCGCGAACGGATTGACGAACTCGAGAAATCCCTGTTGCATCTGAAAGCAGAAACTCGCCCCATTACAACGGTGTGTGTCTTTTTCCCCTAGGCCTAAGTAGTTATTGGTTTCGAGTATCAGACTTGCGAAAATTTTGATGGTTTCTCAACCATTCCTTAACTTCAAACTCCCATATCTCGCGAACGGATTGACGAACTCGAGAAATTCCTGTTGCATCTGAAAGCAGAAACTCGCCCCATTACAACGGTGTGTGTACCTTTCCCTTAGGCCATTCCAGTTATTCGTTTCCAGCATCAGAATTGCGAAAATTTTGATGGTTTCTCAACCATCTCTTAACACCAAACTCCGATATTTCGCGAACGGATTGACGTATCGGAAAAATTTCTGTTGCATCTGAGAGTAGAAACTCTCCCGATTACAACGGTATGTGTATTTTTCCCCTAGGCCATAGTAGTTATTGGTTTCGTGTATCAGACCAGAGAAAATTTTGATGGTTTCTCAACCATTCCTTAACTTCAAACTCCCATATCTCGCGAACGGTTTGACGAACTCGAGAAATTCCTGTTGCATCTGAGAGTAGAAACTCGCCCGATTACAATGGTATGTGTATTTTTGCCCTAGGCCATAGTAGTTATTGGTTTCGAGTGTCAGACTTGCGAAAATTTTGATGGTTCCTCAACCATTCCTTAATTTCAAACTCCCATATCGCGCGAACGGATTGACGAACTCGAGAATTTCCTGTTGCATCTGAAAGCAGATACTCTCCCGATTACAACGGTCTGTGTATTTTTCCACAACGTCATTGTAGTTATTGGTTTCGAGTTTCAGACTTGCGAAAATTTTGATGGTTTCTCAACCATTCCTTAACTTCAATCTCCCATACCTCGCGAACGGATTGGCGAACTCGAGAAATTCCTGTTGCATCTGAAAGTGGAAACTCGCCCGATTACAATGGTGTGTGTACTTTTCCCCTAGGCCATTCCAGTTGTTGGTTTCGAGTATCAGACTTGCCAAAATTTTGATGGTTTCTCAACCATTCGTTAACTTCAAACTCCCATATCTCTCGAACGGATTGACGAACTCGAGAATTTCCTATTGCATCTGAAAGCAGAAACTCGCCCGATTACAACGGTATGTGTATTTTTGCCCTAGGCCATAGTAGTCATTGGTCTCGAATATCAGACTTGCGAAAATTCTGATGGTTTCTCAACCACTCCTTAACTTCAAACTGCCATATCTCGCGAACGGATTGACGAACTCGAGAACTTCCGGTTGCATCTGGAAGTGGAATCTCGCCCGATTACAAAGCTATGTGTATTTTTCCACTAGGCCTTTGCAGTTATTGGTTTCGAGTACCAGACAAGCGAAAATTTTGATGGTTTCTCAACCATTCCTTAACTTCAAACTCCCATATCTCGCGAACGGATTGACGAACTCGAGAAATCCCTGTTGCATCTGAAAGCAGAAACTCGCCCCATTACAACGGTGTGTGTCTTTTTCCCCTAGGCCTAAGTAGTTATTGGTTTCGAGTATCAGACTTGCGAAAATTTTGATGGTTTCTCAACCATTCCTTAACTTCAAACTCCCATATCTCGCGAACGGATTGACGAACTCGAGAAATTCCTGTTGCATCTGAAAGCAGAATCTAGCCCGATTACAACGGTATGTGTATTTTTCCCCAAGGCCTCTGCAGTTATTGGTTTCGAGTATTAGACAAGCGAAAATTTTGGTGGTTTCTCAACCATTCCTTAACTTCAAACTCCCATATCTCGCGAACGGATTGACGAACTCGAGAAATTCCTATTGCATCTGAAAGCAGAAACTCGCCCCATTACAACGGTGTGTGTACCTTTCCCTTAGGCCATTCCAGTTATTCGTTTCCAGCATCAGAATTGCGAAAATTTTGATGGTTTCTCAACCATCTCTTAACACCAAACTCCGATATTTCGCGAACAGATTGACGTATCGGAAAAATTTCTGTTGCATCTGAGAGTAGAAACTCTCCCGATTACAACGGTATGTGTATTTTTCCCCTAGGCCATAGTAGTTATTGGTTTCGTGTATCAGACCAGAGAAAATTTTGATGGTTTCTCAACCATTCCTTAACTTCAAACTCCCATATCTCGCGAACGGTTTGACGAACTCGAGAAATTCCTGTTGCATCTGAGAGTAGAAACTCGCCCGATTACAATGGTATGTGTATTTTTGCCCTAGGCCATAGTAGTTATTGGTTTCGAGTGTCAGACTTGCGAAAATTTTGATGGTTCCTCAACCATTCCTTAATTTCAAACTCCCATATCGCGCGAACGGATTGACGAACTCGAGAATTTCCTGTTGCATCTGAAAGCAGATACTCTCCCGATTACAACGGTCTGTGTATTTTTCCACAACGTCATTGTAGTTATTGGTTTCGAGTTTCAGACTTGCGAAAATTTTGATGGTTTCTCAACCATTCCTTAACTTCAATCTCCCATACCTCGCGAACGGATTGGCGAACTCGAGAAATTCCTGTTGCATCTGAAAGTGGAAACTCGCCCGATTACAATGGTGTGTGTACTTTTCCCCTAGGCCATTCCAGTTGTTGGTTTCGAGTATCAGACTTGCGAAAATTTTGATGGTTTCTCAACCACTCCTTAACTTCAAACTTCCCATATCTCGCGAACAGATTGACGAACTCGAGAAATTCCTGTTGCATCTGAAATTAGAAACACGCCCGATTACAAAGGTATGTGTATTTATGCCCTAGGCCATAGTAGTCATTGGTCTCGAATATCAGACTTGCGAAAATTTTGATGGTTTCTCAATCATTCCTTAACTCCAAACTCCCATATCTCGCAAACGGAATGACGAACTCGAGTAATTCCTGTTGCATCTGAAAGTAGAAACTCGCCCGATTACAATGGTATGTGTATTTTTGCCCTAGGCCATAGTAGTTATTGGTTTCCAGTGTCAGACTTGCGAAAATTTTGATGGTTCCTCAACCATTCCTTAATTGCAAACTCCCATATCGCGCGAACGGATTGACGAACTCGAGAATTTCCTGTTGCATCTGAAAGCAGAATCTAGCCCGATTACAACGGTATGTGTATTTTTCCCCAAGGCCTCTGCAGTTATTGGTTTCGAGTATTAGACAAGCGAAAATTTTTGTGGTTTCTCAACCATTCCTTAACTTCAAACTCCCATATCTCGCGAACGGATTGACGAACTCGAGAAATTCCTGTTGCATCTGAAAGCAGAAACTCGCCCCATTACAACGGTGTGTGTACCTTTCCCTTAGGCCATTCCAGTTATTCGTTTCCAGCATCAGAATTGCGAAAATTTTGATGGTTTCTCAACCATCTCTTAACACCAAACTCCGATATTTCGCGAACGGATTGACGTATCGGAAAAATTTCTGTTGCATCTGAGAGTAGAAACTCTCCCGATTACAACGGTATGTGTATTTTTCCCCTAGGCCATAGTAGTTATTGGTTTCGTGTATCAGACCAGAGAAAATTTTGATGGTTTCTCAACCATTCCTTAACTTCAAACTCCCATATCTCGCGAACGGTTTGACGAACTCGAGAAATTCCTGTTGCATCTGAGAGTAGAAACTCGCCCGATTACAATGGTATGTGTATTTTTGCCCTAGGCCATAGTAGTTATTGGTTTCGAGTGTCAGACTTGCGAAAATTTTGATGGTTCCTCAACCATTCCTTAATTTCAAACTCCCATATCGCGCGAACGGATTGACGAACTCGAGAATTTCCTGTTGCATCTGAAAGCAGATACTCTCCCGATTACAACGGTCTGTGTATTTTTCCACTACGTCATTGTAGTTATTGGTTTCGAGTTTCAGACTTGCGAAAATTTTGATGGTTTCTCAACCATTCCTTAACTTCAATCTCCCATATCTCTCGAACGGATTGACGAACTCGAGAAATTCCTGTTGCATCTGAAAGTAGAAACTTGCCGGATTACAATGGTGTGTGTTCTTTTCCCCTAGGCCATTCCAGTTATTGGTTTCGAGTATCAGAATTGCGAAAATTTTGATGGTTTCACAACCATTCCTTAATTTCAAACTCCCATATCCCGCAAACTGATTGACGAACTCGAGAAGTTCCTGTTGCATCTGAAAGTAGAAACTTGCCGGGTTACAATGGTGTGTGTACTTTTCCCCTGGGCCATTCCTGTCATTGGTTTCGAGTATCACACTTGAGAAAATTTTGATGTTTTCTCAACCATTCCGTAACTTCAAACTCCCATATCTCGCGTACGGATTGACGAACCCGAGAAGCTCCTGTTGCATCTGAAAGCAGAAACTCGCCCGATCACAACGGTATGTGTATTTTTGCCCTAGGCAATAGTAGTTATTGGTTTCGAGTATCAGACTTGCGAAAATTTTGATGGTTTCTCAACCATTCCATAAGTTCAAACTCCCAAATCTCGCGAACGGATTGGCGAACTCGAGAAATTCCTGTTGCATCTGAAAGTGGAAACTCGCCCGATTACAATGGTGTGTGTACTTTTCCCCTAGGCCATTCCAGTTGTTGGTTTCGAGTATCAGACTTGCGAAAATTTTGATGGTTTTTCAACCACTCCTTAACTTCAAACTTCCCATATCTTGCGAACAGATTGACGAACTCGAGAAATTCCTGTTGCATCTGAAATTAGAAACACGCCCGATTACAAAGGTATGTGTATTTTTGCCCTAGGCCATAGTAGTCATTGGTCTCGAATATCAGACTTGCGAAAATTTTGATGGTTTCTCAATCATTCCTTAACTCCAAACTCCCATATCTCGCAAACGGAATGACGAACTCGAGTAATTCCTGTTGCATCTGAAAGTAGAAACTCGCCCGATTACAACGGTGTGTGTACTTTTCCCCTAGTCCATTCCAGTTATTGGTTTCGAGTATCAGACTTGCCAAAATTTTGATGGTTTCTCAACCACTCCTTAACTTCAAACTGCCATATCTCGCGAACGGATTGACGAACTCGAGAACTTCCGGTTGCATCTGGAAGTGGAATCTCGCCCGATTACAAAGCTATGTGTATTTTTCCACTAGGCCTTTGTAGTTATTGGTTTCGAGTACCAGACAAGCGAAAATTTTGATGGTTTCTCAACCATTCCTTAACTTCAAACTCCCATATCTCGCGAACGGATTGACGAACTCGAGAAATCCCTGTTGCATCTGAAAGCAGAAACTCGCCCCATTACAACGGTGTGTGTCTTTTTCCCCTAGGCCTAAGTAGTTATTGGTTTCGAGTATCAGACTTGCGAAAATTTTGATGGTTTCTCAACCATTCCTTAACTTCAAACTCCCATATCTCGCGAACGGATTGACGAACTCGAGAAATTCCTGTTGCATCTGAAAGCAGAATCTAGCCCGATTACAACGGTATGTGTATTTTTCCCCAAGGCCTCTGCAGTTATTGGTTTCGAGTATTAGACAAGCGAAAATTTTGGTGGTTTCTCAACCATTCCTTAACTTCAAACTCCCATATCTCGCGAACGGATTGACGAACTCGAGAAATTCCTGTTGCATCTGAAAGCAGAAACTCGCCCCATTGCAACGGTGTGTGTACCTTTCCCTTAGGCCATTCCAGTTATTCGTTTCCAGCATCAGAATTGCGAAAATTTTGATGGTTTCTCAACCATCTCTTAACACCAAACTCCGATATTTCGCGAACGGATTGACGTATCGGAAAAATTTCTGTTGCATCTAAGAGTAGAAACTCTCCCGATTACAACGGTATGTGTATTTTTCCCCTAGGCCATAGTAGTTATTGGTTTCGTGTATCAGACCAGAGAAAATTTTGATGGTTTCTCAACCATTCCTTAACTTCAAACTCCCATATCTCGCGAACGGTTTGACGAACTCGAGAAATTCCTGTTGCATCTGAGAGTAGAAACTCGCCCGATTACAATGGTATGTGTATTTTTGCCCTAGGCCATAGTAGTTATTGGTTTCGAGTGTCAGACTTGCGAAAATTTTGATGGTTCCTCAACCATTCCTTAATTTCAAACTCCCATATCGCGCGAACGGATTGACGAACTCGAGAATTTCCTGTTGCATCTGAAAGCAGATACTCTCCCGATTACAACGGTCTGTGTATTTTTCCACAACGTCATTGTAGTTATTGGTTTCGAGTTTCAGACTTGCGAAAATTTTGATGGTTTCTCAACCATTCCTTAACTTCAATCTCCCATACCTCGCGAACGGATTGGCGAACTCGAGAAATTCCTGTTGCATCTGAAAGTGGAAACTCGCCCGATTACAATGGTGTGTGTACTTTTCCCCTAGGCCATTCCAGTTGTTGGTTTCGAGTATCAGACTTGCGAAAATTTTGATGGTTTCTCAACCACTCCTTAACTTCAAACTTCCCATATCTCGCGAACAGATTGACGAACTCGAGAAATTCCTGTTGCATCTGAAATTAGAAACACGCCCGATTACAAAGGTATGTGTATTTATGCCCTAGGCCATAGTAGTCATTGGTCTCGAATATCAGACTTGCGAAAATTTTGATGGTTTCTCAATCATTCCTTAACTCCAAACTCCCATATCTCGCAAACGGAATGACGAACTCGAGTAATTCCTGTTGCATCTGAAAGTAGAAACTCGCCCGATTACAATGGTATGTGTATTTTTGCCCTAGGCCATAGTAGTTATTGGTTTCCAGTGTCAGACTTGCGAAAATTTTGATGGTTCCTCAACCATTCCTTAATTGCAAACTCCCATATCGCGCGAACGGATTGACGAACTCGAGAATTTCCTGTTGCATCTGAAAGCAGAATCTAGCCCGATTACAACGGTATGTGTATTTTTCCCCAAGGCCTCTGCAGTTATTGGTTTCGAGTATTAGACAAGCGAAAATTTTGGTGGTTTCTCAACCATTCCTTAACTTCAAACTCCCATATCTCGCGAACGGATTGACGAACTCGAGAAATTCCTGTTGCATCTGAAAGCAGAAACTCGCCCCATTACAACGGTGTGTGTACCTTTCCCTTAGGCCATTCCAGTTATTCGTTTCCAGCATCAGAATTGCGAAAATTTTGATGGTTTCTCAACCATCTCTTAACACCAAACTCCGATATTTCGCGAACGGATTGACGTATCGGAAAAATTTCTGTTGCATCTGAGAGTAGAAACTCTCCCGATTACAACGGTATGTGTATTTTTCCCCTAGGCCATAGTAGTTATTGGTTTCGTGTATCAGACCAGAGAAAATTTTGATGGTTTCTCAACCATTCCTTAACTTCAAACTCCCATATCTCGCGAACGGTTTGACGAACTCGAGAAATTCCTGTTGCATCTGAGAGTAGAAACTCGCCCGATTACAATGGTATGTGTATTTTTGCCCTAGGCCATAGTAGTTATTGGTTTCGAGTGTCAGACTTGCGAAAATTTTGATGGTTCCTCAACCATTCCTTAATTTCAAACTCCCATATCGCGCGAACGGATTGACGAACTCGAGAATTTCCTGTTGCATCTGAAAGCAGATACTCTCCCGATTACAACGGTCTGTGTATTTTTCCACTACGTCATTGTAGTTATTGGTTTCGAGTTTCAGACTTGCGAAAATTTTGATGGTTTCTCAACCATTCCTTAACTTCAATCTCCCATATCTCTCGAACGGATTGACGAACTCGAGAAATTCCTGTTGCATCTGAAAGTAGAAACTTGCCGGATTACAATGGTGTGTGTTCTTTTCCCCTAGGCCATTCCAGTTATTGGTTTCGAGTATCAGAATTGCGAAAATTTTGATGGTTTCACAACCATTCCTTAATTTCAAACTCCCATATCCCGCAAACTGATTGACGAACTCGAGAAGTTCCTGTTGCATCTGAAAGTAGAAACTTGCCGGATTACAATGGTGTGTGTACTTTTCCCCTGGGCCATTCCTGTCATTGGTTTCGAGTATCACACTTGAGAAAATTTTGATGTTTTCTCAACCATTCCGTAACTTCAAACTCCCATATCTCGCGAACGGATTGACGAACCCGAGAAGCTCCTGTTGCATCTGAAAGCAGAAACTCGCCCGATCACAACGGTATGTGTATTTTTGCCCTAGGCAATAGTAGTTATTGGTTTCGAGTATCAGACTTGCGAAAATTTTGATGGTTTCTCAACCATTCCATAAGTTCAAACTCCCAAATCTCGCGAACGGATTGGCGAACTCGAGAAATTCCTGTTGCATCTGAAAGTGGAAACTCGCCCGATTACAATGGTGTGTGTACTTTTCCCCTAGGCCATTCCAGTTGTTGGTTTCGAGTATCAGACTTGCGAAAATTTTGATGGTTTTTCAACCACTCCTTAACTTCAAACTTCCCATATCTTGCGAACAGATTGACGAACTCGAGAAATTCCTGTTGCATCTGAAATTAGAAACACGCCCGATTACAAAGGTATGTGTATTTTTGCCCTAAGCCATAGTAGTCATTGGTCTCGAATATCAGACTTGCGAAAATTTTGATGGTTTCTCAATCATTCCTTAACTCCAAACTCCCATATCTCGCAAACGGAATGACGAACTCGAGTAATTCCTGTTGCATCTGAAAGTAGAAACTCGCCCGATTACAATGGTATGTGTATTTTTGCCCTAGGCCATAGTAGTTATTGGTTTCCAGTGTCAGACTTGCGAAAATTTTGATGGTTCCTCAACCATTCCTTAATTGCAAACTCCCATATCGCGCGAACGGATTGACGAACTCGAGAATTTCCTGTTGCATCTGAAAGCAGATACTCTCCCGATTACAACGGTCAGTGTATTTTTCCACTACGTCATTGTAGTTATTGGTTTCGAGTTTCAGACTTGCTAAAATTATGATGGTTTCTCAAGCATTCCTTAACTTCTAACTCCCATATCTCGCGAACGGATTGATGAACTCGAGAAATTCCTGTTGCATCTGAAAGTAGAAACTCGCCCGATTACAATGGTGTGTGTACTTTTCCCCTAGGCCATTCCAGTTATTGGTTTCGAGTATCAGACTTGCCAAAATTTTGATGGTTTCTCAACCATTCGTTAACTTCAAACTCCCATATCTCTCGAACGGATTGACGAACTCGAGAATTTCCTATTGCATCTGAAAGCAGAAACTCGCCCGATTACAACGGTATGTGTATTTTTGCCCTAGGCCATAGTAGTCATTGGTCTCGAATATCAGACTTGCGAAAATTCTGATGGTTTCTCAACCATTCCTTAACTTCAAACTCCCATATCTCGCGAACGGATTGACGAACTCGAGAAATTCCTGTTGCATCTGAAAGTAGAAACTCGCCCGATTACAATGGTATGTGAACTTTCCCCTAGGCCACTGTAGTTATTGGTTTCGAGTATCAGACTTGCGAAAATTTTGATGGTTCCTCAACCATTCCTTAACTTCAAACTCCCATATCTCGCAAACGGATTGACGAATCCGAAAAATTTCTGTTGCATCTGAAAGTAGAAACTCTCCCGATTACAACGGTATGTGTATTTTTACCCCTAGGCCACTCCAGTTATTCGTTTCTAGCATCAAAATTGCGAAAATTTTGTTGGTTTCTCAACCATTCCTTAAATCCAAACTCCGATATTTCGCGAACGGATTGACGAATCCGAAAAATTTCCGTGCATCTGAAAGTACAAACTCTCCCGATTACAACGGTATGTGTATTTTTCCCCTAGGCCATAGCAGTTATTGGTTTCGAGTATCAGACCAGCGAAAATTTTGATGGTTTCTCAAACATTCCTTAAATTCAAGCACCCATATCTCGCGAACGGAATGACGAACTCGAGAAATTCCTGCTGCATCTGAAATTAGAAACTCGTCCGATTACAACCGTATGTGTATTTTTCCCCTAGGTCTTTGTAGTTATTGGTTTCGAGTATCAGACTTGCGAAAATTTTGGTGGTTCCTCAACCATCTCTTAACTCCAAACTCCGATATTTCGCGAACGGTTTGACGAATGCGAAAAATTTCCGTGCATCTGAAAGTACAAACTCTCCCGATTACAACGGTATGTGTATTTTTACCCTAGGGCATTGTAGCTATTGGTTTCGAGTATCAGACTTGTGAAAATTTTGATGGTTTCTCAACCATTCCTTAATTTCAAACTCCCATATCTCGCGAACAGATTGACGAACTCGAGAAATTCCTGTTGCATCTGAAAGCAGACACTCGCCCGATTACAATGATGTTTGTACTTTTCCCCTAGGCGATTGCAGTTATTGGTTTCGAGTACCAGACTTGCGAAAATTTTGATGATTTCTCAACCATTCCTTAACTTCAAACTCCCATATCTCGCGAACGGATTGACGAACTCGAGAAATTTCTGCTGCATCTGAAATTAGAAACTCGTCCGATTACAAACGTATGTGTATTTTTCCCCTAGGTCTTTGTAGTTATTGGTTTCGAGTATCAGACTTGCGAAAATTTTGATGGTTCCTCAACCATTCTTTAACTTCAAACTCCCATATCTCGCGAACGGATTGATGAACTGGAGAAATTCCTGTGGCATCTGAAAGTAGAAACTCGCCCGATTACAATGGTGTGTGTACTTTTACCCTAGGCCATTCCAGTTATTCGTTTCTAGCATCAGAATTGCGAAAATTTTGGTGGTTCCTCAACCATCTCTTAACTCCAAACTCCGATATTTCGCGAACGGATTGACGAATCCGAAAAATTTCTGTTGCATCTGATAGTAAAAACTCTCCCGATTACAACGCTATGTGTATTTTTCCCCTAGGCCATTGTAGTTATTGGTTTCGAGTATCAGACTTGCGAAAATTTTTATGGTTTCTCAACCATTCCTTAACTTCAAACTCCCATATCTCGCGAACGGATTGACGAACTCGAGAAATTCTTGTTGCATGTGAAAGTAGAAACTCGCCCGATTAGAATGGTGTGTGTATTTTTACCCTAGGCCATTCCAGTTATTCGTTTCTAGCATCAGAATTGCGAAAATTTTGATGGTTTCTCAACCATCTCTTAACTCCAAACTCCGATATTTCGCGAACGGTTTGACAAATGCGAAAAATTTCCGTGCATCTGGAGGTACAAACTCTCCCGATTACAACGGTATGTGTATATTTACCCTAGGCCATTGTAGTTATTGGTTTCGAGTATCAGACTTGCAAAAATTTTGATGGTTTCTCAACCATTCCTTAACTTCAAACTCTCATATCTCGCGAACGGATCGACTAACTCGAGAAATTTCTGTTGCATCTGAAAGTAGAAACTAGCACGATTAGAATGGTGTGTGTACTTTTCCCCAAGGCCGCTCCAGTTAATGGTTTCGAGTATCAGACTTGCGAATATTTTGATGGATTCTCTACCATCTCTTATCTCCAAACTCCAATATTTCGCGAACGGATTGACGAATCCGAAAAATTTTTGTTGCATCGGAAAGTCGAAACGCGCCCGATTACAATGGTGTGTGTACTTTTCCCCTCGGCCGTTCCAGTTAATGGTTTCGAGTATCAGACTTGCGAAGATTTTGATGGATCCTCAACCATTTCTTAACTTCAAACTCCCATATCTCACGAACGGACTGACGAACTCGAGAAATTCCTATTGCATCTGAATGCAGAAACTCGCCCGATTACAACGGTATGTGTATTTTCCCCATAGGCCATTGTAGTTATTGGTTTCGAGTGTCAGACTTGCGAAAATTTTGATGGATTATCAACCATCTCTTATCTCCAAACTCCAATATTTCGCGAACGGATTGACGAATCCGAAAAATTCCTGTTGCATCTGAAAGTAGAAACTAGCCCGATTACAATGGTGTGTGTACTTTTCCCCTAGGCCATTCCTGTTATTGGTTTCGAGTATCAGAATTGCGAAAATTTTGATGGTTTCTCAACCATCTCTTAAATCCAAACTCCGATATTTCGCGAACGGATTGACGAACTCGAGAAATTCCTGTTGCATCTGAAAGCAGAAACTCGCCCGATTACAAAGGTGTGTGTACTTTTCCCTTAGGCCATTCCAGTTATTGGTTTCGAGAATCAGACTTGCGAAAATTTTGATGGTTTCTCAACCATTCCTTAACTTCAAACTCCCACATCTCGCGAACGGATTGACGAACTGGAGAAACTCCTGTTGCATCTGAAAGTAGAAACTCGCCCGATTACAACGGTTTGTGTGCTTTTCCCCTAGTCCATTCCAGTTATTCGTTTCTAGCATCAGAATTGCGAACATTTTGATGGTTTCTCAAACGTCACTTAACTCCAAACTCCCATATCTCGCGAACGGATTGACGAACTCGAGGAATTCCTGTTGCATCTGAAAGTAGAAACTCGCCCGATTACAATGGTGTGTGTATTTTTGCCCTAGGCCATGGTAGTTATTGGTTTCGAGTGTCAGACTTGCGAAAATTTTTATGGTTTCTCAACGATTCCTTAACTTCAAACTCCCATATCTCTCGAACGGATTGACGAACTCGAGAAATTCCTGTTGCATCTGAAGGTAGAAACACGCCCGATTACAAGGGTATGTGTATTTTTCCCCTAGGCCCTTGTAGTTACTGGTTTCGCGTATCAGACTTGCGAAAAATTTGAGATCTTCCAAGCATTCCTTAACTTCAAACCCCCATATCTCGCGAACGGATTGACGAATCCGACAAATTTCTGTTCCATCTGAAAGTAGAAACTCTCCCGATTACAACAGTATGTGTATTTTTCCCCTAGGCCTTTGTAGTTATTGGTTTGGAGTATCAGACTTGCGAAAATTTTGATGGTTTCTCAACGATTCCTTAACTTCAAACTCCCATATCTCTCGAACGGATTGACGAACTCGAGAAATTCCTGTTGCATCTGAAAGTAGAAACTTGCCGGATTACAATGGTGTGTGTTCTTTTCCCCTAGGCCATTCCAGTTATTGGTTTCGAGTATCAGAATTGCGAAAATTTTGATGGTTTCACAACCATTCCTTAATTTCAAACTCCCATATCCCGCAAACTGATTGACGAACTCGAGAAGTTCCTGTTGCATCTGAAAGTAGAAACTTGCCGGATTACAATGGTGTGTGTACTTTTCCCCTGGGCCATTCCTGTCATTGGTTTCGAGTATCACACTTGAGAAAATTTTGATGTTTTCTCAACCATTCCGTAACTTCAAACTCCCATATCTCGCGAACGGATTGACGAACCCGAGAAGCTCCTGTTGCATCTGAAAGCAGAAACTCGCCCGATCACAACGGTATGTGTATTTTTGCCCTAGGCAATAGTAGTTATTGGTTTCGAGTATCAGACTTGCGAAAATTTTGATGGTTTCTCAACCATTCCATAAGTTCAAACTCCCAAATCTCGCGAACGTATTGACGAACTCGAGAAATTCCTGTTGCATCTGGAAGCAGAAACTCGCCCGATTACAATGGTATGTGTATTTTTGCCCTAGGCCATGGTAGTTATTGGTTTCGAGTGTCAGACTTGCGAAAATTTTTATGGTTTCTCAACGATTCCTTAACTGCAAACTCCCATATCTCTCGAACGGATTGACGAACTCGAGAAATTCCTGTTGCATCTGAAGGTAGAAACACGCCCGATTACAAGGGTATGTGTATTTTTCCCCTAGGCCCTTGTAGTTACTGGTTTCGCGTATCAGACTTGCCAAAAATTTGAGATCTTCCAAACTTTCCATAACTTCAAACCCCCATATCTCGCGAACGGATTGACGAATCCGACAAATTTCTGTTCCATCTGAAAGTAGAAACTCTCCCGATTACAACAGTATGTGTATTTTTCCCCTAGGCCTTTGTAGTTATTGGTTTCGAGTATCAGACTTGCGAAAATTTTGATGGTTTCTCAACGATTCCTTAACTTCAAACTCCTATATCTCTCGAACGGATTGACGAACTCGAGAAATTCCTGTTGCATCTGAAAGTGGAAACTCGCCCGATTACAATGGAGTGTGTACTTTTCCCCTAGGCCATTCCAGTTATTGGTTTCGAGTATCAGACTTGCGAAAATTTTGATGGTTTCTCAACGATTCCTTAACTTCAAACTCCCATATGCCGCAAACGGATTGACGAACTGGAGAAGTTCCTGTTGCATCTGAAAGTAGAAACTTGCCCGATTACAATGGTGTGTGTACTTTTCCCCTGGGCCATTCCAGTCATTGGTTTCGAGTATCAGACTTGAGAAAATTTTGATGTTTTCTCAACCATTCCGTAACTTCAAACTCCCATATCTCGCGAACGGATTGACGAACTCGAGATATTCCTGTTGCATCTGAAAGTGGAAACTCGCCCGATTACAATGGTGTGTGTACTTTTCCCCTACGCCATTGTAGTTATTGGTTTCGAGTATCAGACTTGCGAAAATTTTGATGGTTTCTCAACCATTCCTTAACTTTAAACTCCCATATCTCGCAAACGGATCGTCGAACTCGAGAAATTCCTGTTGCATCTGAGAGCAGAAACTCGGCCGATTACAACGGTATGTGTTTTTTTCCCCTAGGCCATTCCAGGTATTCGTTTCTAGCATCAGAATTGCGAAAATTTTGATGGTTCCTCAGCCATCTCTCAACTCCAAACTCCGATATTTCGCGAACGGATTGACGAATCCGAAAAATTTCAGTTGCATCTGACAGTAGAAACTCTCCCGATTACAACGGTATGTGTATTTTTGCCCGAGGCCATTGTAGTTATTGGTTTCGAGTATTAGACTTGCGAAAATTTTGATGGTTTCTCAACCATTCCTTAAATTCAAACTCCCATATCTCGCGAACGGATTGACGAACTCGAGAAGTTCCTGTTGCATCTGAAAGCAGAAGCTCGCCCGATTACAATGGTGTGTGTACTTTTCCCTTAGGTCATTGAAGTTATTGGTTTCGAGTATCAGACTTGCGAAAATTTTGATGGTTTCTCAACCATTCCTTAACTTCAAACTCCCATATCTCGCGAACGGATTGACGAACTCGAGATATTCCTGTTGCATCTGAAAGTAGAAACTCGCCCGATTACAAAGGTGTGTGTACTTTTCTCTTAGGCCATTCCAGTTATTGGTTTCGAGTATCAAACTTGCGAAAATTTTGATGGTTTCTCAACCATTCCTTAACTTCAAACTCCCATATCTCGCGAACGGATAGGCGAACTCGAGAAGTTCCTGTTGCATCTGAAAGCAGATACTCGCCCGATTACAATGGTGTGTGTACTTTTCCCCTAGGCCATTGTAGTTATTGGTTTCGAGTATCAGACTTGCGAGAGTTTTCATGGTTTCTCAACCATTCCTTAACTTCAAACTCCCATATCTCGCGAACGGATTGACGAATTCGAGAAGTTCCTGTTGCATCTGAAAGTAGAAACTTGCCCGATTACAATGGTGTGTGTACTTTTCACCTGGGCCATTCCAGTCATTGGTTTCGAGTTTCAGACTTGATAAAATTTTGATGTTTTGTCAACCATTCCGTAACTTCAAACTCCCATATCTTGCGAACGGATTGACGAACTCGAGAAGCTCCTGTTGCAACTGGAAGCTGAAACTCGCCCGATCACAACGGTATGTGTATTTTTGCCCTAGGCCATAGTAGTTATTGGTTTCGAGTGTCAGACTTGCGAAAATTTTGATGGTTTCTCAACCATTCCTTAATTTCAAACTCCCATATCCCGCAAACGGATTGACGAACTCGAGAAATTCCTGTTGCATCTGAAAGCAGAGACTCGCCCCATTACAACGGTATGTGTATTTTTGTTCAAGCAATAGTAGTTATTGGTTTCGAGTATCAGACTTGCGAAAATTTTTATGGTTTCTCAACCATTCCTTAACCCCAAACTCTCATATTTCGCGAATGGATTGCCGAATCCGAAAAATTTCTGTTCCATCTGAAAGTAGAAACTCGCCCGATTACAACGGTATGTGTATTTTTGTTCTAGGCAATAGTATTTATTGGTTTCGAGTATCAGACTTGCGAAAATTTTGATGGTTTCTCAACCATTCCTTAACTTCAATCTTCCATATCTCGCGAACGGATTGACGAACTCGAGAAATTCCTGTTGCATATGAAAGCAGAAAGTCGCCCGACTACAACGCTATGTGTATAATTGCCCTACGAAATAGTAGTTATTGGTTTCGAGTATCAGACTTGCGAAAATTTTAATGGTTTCTCAACCATTCCATAAGTTCAAACTCCCAAATCTCGAGAACGTATTGGCGAACTCGAGAAATTCCTGTTGCATCTGGAAGCAGAAACTCGTCCGATTACAATGGTATGTGTACTTTTGCCCTAGGCCATGGTAGTTATTGGTTTCGAGTGTCAGACTTGCGAAAATTTTCATGGTTCCTCAACCATTCCTTAACTTCAAACTCCCATATCGCGCGAACGGATTGACGAACTCGAGATATTCCTGTTGCATCTGAAAGTAGAAGCTCGCCCGATTACAACGGTATGTGTATTTTCCCCATAGGCCATTGTAGTTATTGGTTTCGATTGTCAGACTTGCGAAAATTTTGATGGATTATCAACCATCTCTTATCTCCAAACTCCAATATTTCGCGAACGGATTGACGAATCCGAAAAATTCCTGTTGCATCTGAAAGTAGAAACTAGCCCGATTACAATGGTGTGTGTACTTTTCAACTCGGCCGTTCCAGTTAATGGTTTCGAGTATCAGACTTGCGAAGATTTTGATGGATCCTCAACCATTCCTTAACTTCAAACTCCCATATCTCACGAACGGACTGACGAACTCGAGAAATTCCTATTGCATCTGAATGCAGAAACTCGCCCGATTACAACGGTATGTGTATTTTCCCCATAGGCCATTGTAGTTATTGGTTTCGAGTGTCAGACTTGCGAAAATTTTGATGGATTATCAACCATCTCTTATCTCCAAACTCCAATATTTCGCGAACGGATTGACGAATCCGAAAAATTCCTGTTGCATCTGAAAGTAGAAACTAGCCCGATTACAATGGTGTGTGTACTTTTCCCCTAGGCCATTCCTGTTATTGGTTTCGAGTATCAGAATTGCGAAAATTTTGATGGTTTCTCAACCATCTCTTAAATCCAAACTCCGATATTTCGCGAACGGATTGACGAACTCGAGAATTTCCTGTTGCATCTGAAAGCAGAAATTCGCCCGATTACAATGGTGTGTGTTCTTTTCCCCTAGGCCATTCCAGTTATTGGTTTCGAGTATCAGAATTGCGAAAATTTTGATGGTTTCACAACCATTCCTTAACTTCAAACTCCCACATCTCGCGAACGGATTGACGAACTGGAGAAACTCCTGTTGCATCTGAAAGTAGAAACTCGCCCGATTACAACGGTTTGTGTGCTTTTCCCCTAGTCCATTCCAGTTATTCGTTTCTAGCATCAGAATTGCGAACATTTTGATGGTTTCTCAAACGTCACTTAACTCCAAACTCCCATATCTCGCGAACGGATTGACGAACACGAGGAATTCCTGTTGCATCTGAAAGTAGAAACTCGCCCGATTACAATGGTGTGTGTACTTTTCCCCTAGGCCATTGTAGTTACTGGTTTCGAGTATCAGACTTTCGAAAATTTTGATGGTTTCTCAACCATTCCTTAACTTCAAACTCCCATATCTCGCGAACGGATCGACGAACTCGAGATATTCCTGTTGCATCTGAAAGTAGAAACTCGCCCGATTACAATGGTGTGTGTTCTATTCCCCTAGGCCATTCCAGTTATTGGTTTCGAGTATCAGAATTGCGAAAATTTTGATGGTTTCACAACCATTCCTTAATTTCAAACTCCCATATCCCGCAAACTGATTGACGAACTCGAGAAGTTCCTGTTGCATCTGAAAGTAGAAACTTGCCGGATTACAATGGTGTGTGTACTTTTCCCCTGGGCCATTCCTGTCATTGGTTTCGAGTATCAGACTTGAGAAAATTTTGATGTTTTCTCAACCATTCCGTAACTTCAAACTCCCATATCTCGCGAACGGATTGACGAACTCGAGAAGCCACTGTTGCATCTGAAAGCAGAAACGCGCCCGATCACAGCGGTATGTGTATTTTTGCCCTAGGCAATAGTAGTTATTGGTTTCGAGTATCAGACTTGCGAAAATTTTGATGGTTTCTCAACCATTCCATAAGTTCAAACTCCCAAATCTCGCGAACGTATTGGCGAACTCGAGAAATTCCTGTTGCATCTGGAAGCAGAAACTCGCCCGATTAGAATGGTATGTGTATTTTTGCCCTAGGCCATAGTAGTTATTGGTTTCGAGTGTCAGACTTGCGAAAATTTTGATGGTTTCTCAACCATTCCTTAACTTCAAACTCCCATATCTCGCGAACGGATTGACGAACTCGAGAAGTTCCTGTTGCATCTGAAAGCAGATACTCGCCCGATTACAATGGTGTGTGTACTTTTCCCCTAGGCCCTTGTAGTTACTGGTTTCGCGTATCAGACTTGCGAAAAATTTGAGGTCTTCCAAGCATTCCTTAACTTCAAACCCCCATACCTCGCGAACGGATTGACGATCTCAAGATATTCCTGTTGCATCTGAAAGCAGAAACTCGCCCATTACAACGGTATGTGTATTTTTGCTCTAGGCAATAGTAGTTATTTGTTTCTAGTATCAGACTTGCGAAAATTTTGATGGTTTCACAACCATTCCTTAATTTCAAACTCCCATAACCCGCAAACGGATTGACGAACTCGAGAAGTTCCTCCTGCATCTCAAAGTAGAAGCTTGCCCGATTACAATGGTGTGTGTACTTTTCCCCTGGGCCATTCCAGTCATTGGTTTCGAGTATCAGACTTGAGAAAATTTTGATGTTTTCTCAACCATTCCGTAACTTCAAACTCCCATATCTCGCGAACGGATTGACGAACTCGAGATATTCCTGTTGCATCTGAAAGTAGAAACTCGCCCGATTACAAAGGTGTGTGTACTTTTCTCCTAGGCCATTCCAGTTATTGGTTTCGAGTATCAAACTTGCGAAAATGTTGATGGTTTCTCAACCATTCCTTAACTTCAAACTCCCATATCTCGCGAACGGATTGACGAACTCGAGAAGTTCCTGTTGCATCTGAAAGCAGATACTCGCCCGATTACAATGGTATGTGTATTTTTGCCCTAGGCCATAGTAGTTATTGGTTTCGAGTGTCAGACTTGCGAAAATTTTGATGGTCTCTCAACCGTTCCTTAAGGTCTAACTCCCATATCTCGCGAACGGATTGACGAACTCGAGAAATGCCTGTTGCATCTGAAAGTAGAAACTCGCCCAATTGGAATGGTAAGTGTATTTTTGCCCTAGGCCATAGTTCTTATTGGCTTCGAGTATCAAACTTGCGAAAATTTTGATGGTTTCTCAACCATTCCTTAACTTCAAACTCCCATATCTCGCGAACGGATTGACGAACTCGAGAAGTTCCTGTTGCATCTGAAAGCAGATACTCGCCCGATTACAATGGTCTGTGTCTTTTTCCCCTAGGTCATTGTAGTTATTGGTTTCGAGTATCAGGCTTGCGAAAATTTTGATGGTCTCTCAACCGTTCCTTAAGGTCTATCTCCCATATCTCGCGAACGGAATGACGAACTCGAGAAGTTCCTGTTGCACCTGAAAGTAGAAACTCGCCCGATCACAATGGTGTGTGTACTTTCCCCCTAGGCCATTCCAGTTATTGGTTTCGAGTATCAGACTTGCGAAAATTTTGATGGTTTCTCAACCATTCCTTAACTCCAAACTCCCATATTTCGCGAATGGATTGCCGAATCCGAAAAATTTCTGTTCCATCTGAAAGTAGAAACTCTCCCGATTACAACGGTATGTGTATTTTTCCCCTAGGCCTTTGTAGTTATTGGTTTCGAGTATCAGACTTGCGAAAATTTTGAGGTTTTCCAAGCATTCCTCAACTTCAAACCCCCATATCTCGCGAACGGATTGACGAATCCCAAAAACTTCTGTTGCATCTGAAAGTAGAAATTCTCCCGATTACAACGGTATATGTATTTTTCCCCTAGGCCATGCTAGTTATTGGTTTCGAGTATCAGACTTGCGAAAATTTTGATGGTTTCTCAATCACTCCTTAACTTCAAACTCCCATATCTCGCGAACGGATTGACGAACTCGAGAAGTTCCTGTTGCACCTGAAAGTAGAAACACGCCCGATTACAATGGTATGTGTCTTTCCCCTAAGCCTCTGTAGTTATTGGTTTCGAGTATCAGACCTGCGAAAATTTTGATGGTTTCTCAACGATTCCTTAACTTCAAACTCCCATATCTCTCGAACGGATTGACGAACTCGAGAAATTCCTGTTGCGTCTGAAAGTGGAAACCCGCCCGATTACAATGGTGTGTGTACTTTTCCCCTAGGCCATTCCAGTTATTGGTGTCGATTATCAGACTTGCGAAAATTTTGATGGTTTCTCAACGATTCCTTAACTTCAAACTCCCATTCCTCGCGAACGGATTGGCGAACTCGAGAAATTCCTGCTGCATCTGAAAGTGGAAACTCGCCCGATTACAATGCTGTGTGTACTTTTTCCCTAGGCCATTCCAGTTATAGGTTTCGAGTATCAGACCAGCGAAAATTTTGATGGTTTCTCAAACATTCCGTAACCTCAAACTCCCATACCTCGCGAACGGATTGGCGAACTCGAGAAATTCCTGTTGCATCTGAAAGTAGAAACTCGCCCGATTACAACGGTATGTGTATTTTTCCCCTAGGCCATAGTAGTCATTGGTCTCGAATATCAGACTTGCGAAAATTCTGATGGTTTCTCAACCACTCCTTAACTTCAAACTCCCATATCTCGCGAACGGATTGACGAACTCGAGAACTTCCGGTTGCATCTGGAAGTGGAAACTCGCCCGATTACAAAGCTATGTGTATTTTTCCCCTAGGCCTTTGTAGTTATTGGTTTTGAATATCAGACTTGCGAAAATTTTGATGGTTTCTCAAGCATTCCTTAACATCAAACCTCCATATCTCGCGAACGGATTGACGAACTCGAGAAATTCCTGTCGCGTCTGAAACAGAAACTCGTCCGATTACAATGGTATGTGTATTTTTCCCCTAGGCCTCTGTAGTTATTGGTTTCGAGTATCAGACTTGCGAAAATTTTGATGGTTTCTCAACGATTCCTTAACTTCAATCTCCCATATCTCTCGAAAGGATTGACGAACTCGAGAAATTCCTGTTGCATCTGAAAGTGGAAACTCGCCCGATTACAATGGTGTGTTTACTTTTCCCCTAGGCCATTCCAGTTATTGGTTTCGAGTATCAGACTTGCGAAAATTTTGATGGTTTCTTAACCATTCCTTAACTTCAAACTCCCATATCTCGCGAACGGAATGACGAAATCGAGAAATTCCTGTTGCATCTGAAAGTAGAAACTCGCCCGATTACAACGGTATGTGTATCCTTCCCCTAGGACATTGTAGTTATTGGTTTCGAGTATCAGACTTGGGAAAATTTTGATGGTTTCTCAACCATTTCTTAATTTCAAACTCCCATACCTCGCAAACGGATTGGCGAGCTCGAGAAATTCCTGTTGCATCTGAAAGTGGAAACTCGCCCGATTACAATGGTTTGTGTACTTTTCCCCTAGGCCATTCCAGTTATTGGTTTCGAGTATCAGACTTGCGAAAATTTTAATGGTTTCTCAACCATTCCTTAACTTCAAACTCCCATATCTCTCGAACGGATTGACGAACTCGAGAACTTCCGGTTGCATCTGGAAGTGGAAACTCGCCCGATTACAAAGCTATGTGTATTTTTCCCCTAGGCCTTTGTAGTTATTGGTTTCGAGTATCAGACCAGCGAAAATTTTGATGGTTTCTCAACAATTCCTTAACTTCAAACTGTCTTATCTCGCGAACGGATTGACGAACTCGAGAAGTTCCTGTTGCACCTGGATGTAGAAACACGCCCGATTACAATGGTATGTGTATGTTTCCCCTAGGCCTTTGTAGTTATTGGTTTCGAGTATCAGACTTGCGAAGATTTTGATGGTTTCTCAACCGTTCCTTAACTTCACACTGCCATATCACGCGAACGGATTGACGAACTCAAGATATTCCTGTTGCATCTAAAAGTAGAAACTCGCCCGATTACAACGGTATTTGTATTTTTCCCCTAGGCCATTGTAGTTACTGGTTTCGAGTATCAGATTTACGAAAATTTTGATGGTTTCTCAACGATTCCTTAAATTCAAACTCCCATACCTCGCGAACGGATTGGCGAACTCGAGAAATTCCTGTTGCATCTGATAGCAGAAACTCTCCCGATTACAACGGTATGTGTATTCTTCCCCTAGGCCATTGTAGTTATTGGTTTCGAGTATCAGACTTGGGAAAATTTTGATGGTTTCTCAACCATTTCTTAATTTCAAACTCCCATATCTCGCGAGCGGATTGACGAACTCGAGAATTTCCTATTGCATCTGAAAGCACAAACTCGCCCGATTACAACGGTATGTGTGTTTTTCCCCTAGGCCATTGTAGTTATTGGTTTCGCGTATCAGACTTGCGAAAATTGTGATGGTTTCTCAACCACTCCTTAACTTCAAACTCCCATATGTCGCGGACGGCTGACGAACTCGAGAAATTCCTGTTGCATCTGATAGTAGAAACTCGCCCGATTACAGTGGTGTGTGTACTTTTCCCATAGGCCATTCCAGTTATTGGTTTCGAGTATCAGACCAGCGAAAATTTTGATGGTTTCTCAAACATTCCTTAAATTCAAGCGCCCGTATCTCGCGGACGGAATGACGAACTCGAGAAACTCCTGCTGCATCTGAAATTAGAAACTCGCCCGATTACAAAGGTATGTGTATTTTTCCCCTAGGCCTTTGTAGTTATTGGTTTCGAGTATCAGACTTGCGAAAATTTTCATGGTTTCTCAACGATTCCTTAATTTCAAACTCCCATATCTCGCGAAAGGATTGACGAGCTTGAGAAATTCCTATTGCATCAGAAACCAGTAGCTCGCCCGATTACATAGGTATGTGTATTTTTGCCCTAGGCCATAGTAGTTATTGGTTTCGAGTATCAGACTTGAGAAAATTGTGATGGTTTCTCAACCGTTCCTTAACTTCAAACTAACATATCTCGCGAACGGATTGACGAACTCGAGAAATTCCCGTTGCATTTGAAAGCAGAAACTCGCCTGATTACAACGGTATGTGTATTTTTCCCCTAGGCCATTGTAGTTATTGGTTTCGAGTATCAGACTTGCGAAAATTTTGATGGTTTCTCAACCACTCCTTAACTTCAAACTCCCATATCTCGCGAACGGATTGACGAATCCGAAAAATTTCTGTTGCATCTGAAAATAGAAACACGCCCGATTACAAGGGTATATGTATTTTTCCCCTGGGCCATTCCAGTTATTGGTTTCGAGTATCAGACTTGCGAAAATTTTGATGGTTTCTCAACCATTCCTTAACTTCAAACTCCCATATGTCGCGAACGGCTCACGAACTCGAGAAGTTCCTCTTGCATCTGAAAGTAGAAACTCGCCCGATTACAATGGTGTGTGTACTTTTCCCCTAGGCTATTCCAGTTATTGGTTTCGAGTATCAGACCAGCGAAAATTTTGATGGCTTCTCAAACATTCCTTAACTTCAAACTCCCATATATCGCGAACGGTTGACGAACTCGAGAAATTCCTGTTGCATCTGAAAGTAGAAACTCGCCCGATTACAGTGTTGTGTGTACTTTTCCCATAGGCCATTCCAGTTATTGGTTTCGAGTATCAGACCAGCGAAAATTTTGATGGTTTCTCAAACATTCCTTAAATTCAAGCGCCCATATCTCGCGGACGGAATGACGAACTCGAGAAACTCCTGCTGCATCTGAAAGTAGAAACTCTCCCGATTACAACGGTATATGTATTTTTTCCCCTAGGCCATTGTAGTTATTGGTTTCGAGTATTAGACTTGCGAAAATTTTTATGGTTTCTTAACCATTCCTTAACTCCAAACTCCCAGATTTCGCGCATGGATTGCCGTATCCGAAAAATTTCTGTTCCATCTGAAAGTAGAAACTCTCCCGATTACAACGGTATGTGTGTTTTTGCCCTAGGCCATAGTAGTTATTGGTTTCGAGTATCAGACTTGCGAAAATTTTGTTGATTTCTAAACCACTCCTTAACTTCAAACTCCCATATCTCGCGAACGGTTGACGAACTCGAGAAATTCCTGTTGCATCTGAAAGTAGAAACTCGCCCAATTACAATGGTATGTGTATATTTGCCCTGGGCAATAGTAGTTATTGGTCTCGAATATCAGACTTGCGAAAATTTTGATGGTTTCTCTACCATTCCTTAAATTCAAACTCCCATATATCGCGAACGGATTGACGAACTCGAGAAGTTCCTGTTGCACCTGGATGTAGAAACACGCCCGATTACAATGGTATGTGTATGTTTCCCCTAGGCCTTTGTAGTTATTGGTTTCGAGTATCAGACTTGCGAAGATTTTGATGGTTTCTCAACCGTTCCTTAACTTCACACTGCCATATCACGCGAACGGATTGACGAACTCAAGATATTCCTGTTGCATCTGAATGTAGAAACACGCCCGATTACAAGGGTATATGTATTTTTCCCCTAGGCCATTGTAGTTATTGATTTCGAGTATCAGACTTGCGAAAATTTTCATGGTTTCTCAACGATTCCTTAACTTCAAACTCCCATATCTCGCGAACGGATTGACGAACTCGAGAAATTCCCGTTGCATTTGAAAGCAGAAACTCGCCTGATTACAACGGTATGTGTATTTTTCCCCTAGGCCATTGTAGTTATTGGTTTCGAGTATCAGACTTGCGAAAATTTTGATGTTTCTCAACCACTCCTTAACTTCAAACTCCCATATCTCGCGAACGGATTGACGAATCCGAAAAATTTCTGTTGCATCTGAAAATAGAAACACGCCCGATTACAAGGGTATATGTATTTTTCCCCTGGGCCATTCCAGTTATTGGTTTCGAGTATCAGACTTGCGAAAATTTTGATGGTTTCTCAACCATTCCTTAACTTCAAACTCCCATATGTCGCGAACGGCTCACGAACTCGAGAAGTTCCTCTTGCATCTGAAAGTAGAAACTCGCCCGATTACAATGGTGTGTGTACTTTTCCCCTAGGCTATTCCAGTTATTGGTTTCGAGTATCAGACCAGCGAAAATTTTGATGGCTTCTCAACCATTCCTTAACTTCAAACTCCCATATATCGCGAACGGATTGACGAACTCGAGAAATTCCTGTTGCATCTGAAAGTAGAAACTCGCCCGATTGCAAAGGTATGTGTATTTTTCCCCTAGGCCATAGTAGTTATTGGTTTCGAGTATCAGATTTGCGAAAATTGTGATGGCTTCTCAACCATTCCTTAACTTCAAACTCCCATATCTCGCGAACGGATAGACGAACTCGATTATTTCCTGTTGCATCTGAAAGTAGAAACTCGACCGATTACAATGGCGTGTGTACTTTTCCCCTAGGTCATTCCAGTTATTCGTTTCTAGCATCAGAATTGCGAAAATTTTGATGGTTTCTCAAACATTCCTTAACTTCAAACTCCCATATCTCGCGAACGGATTGACGAACTCGAGAAATTCCTGTTGCATCTGAAAGCAGAAACTCGACCGATTATAATGGTGTGTGTACTTTTCCCCTAGGTCCTTCCAGTTATTCGTTTCTAGCATCAGAATTGCGAAAATTTTGATGGTTTCTCAACCATTCCTTAACTTCAAACTCCCATATCTCGCGAACGGATTGACGAACTCGAGAAATTCCTGTTGCATCTGAAAGTAGAAACTCGTCCGATTACAACGGTATGTGTATTTTTCCCCTAGGCCATAGTAGTTATTGGTTTCGAGTATCAGACTTGCGAAAATTTTGATGGTTTCTCAACCGTTCCTTAATTTCAAACTCCCATATCTCGCGAACGGATTGACGATCTGGAGAAATTCCTGTTGCATCTGAAAACAGAAACTCTCCCGATTACAACGCTATGTGTATTTTTCCCCTAGGCCAATGTAGTTATTGGTTTCGAGTATCAAACTTGCGAAAATTTTGGTGGTTTCTCAACCATTCCTTAACTTCAAACTCCCATATCTCGCGAACGGATTGACGAACTCGAGAAATTCCTGTTGCATCTGAAAGCAGAAACTCGACCGATTATAATGGTGTGTGTACTTTTCCCCTAGGTCCTTCCAGTTATTCGTTTCTAGCATCAGAATTGCGAAAATTTTGATGGTTTCTCAACCATTCCTTAACTTCAAACTCCCATATCTCGCGAACGGATTGACGAACTCGAGAAATTCCTGTTGCATCTGAAAGTAGAAACTCGCCCGATTGCAAAGGTATGTGTATTTTTCCCCTAGGCCATAGTAGTTATTGGTTTCGAGTATCAGAATTGCGAAAATTGTGATGGTTTCTCAACCATTCCTTAACTTCAAACTCCCATATCTCGCGAACGGATTGACGAACTCGAGAAATTCCTGTTGCATCTGAAAGTAGAAACTCGCCCGATTACAAAGGTATGGGTATATTTGCCCTAGGCCATTCCAGTTATTGGTTTCGAGTAACAGACTTACGAAAATTTTGATGGTTTCTCAACCATTCCTGACCTTCAAACTCCCATATCTCGCGAACGGATTGACGAACTCGAGAAATTCCTGTTGCATCTGGAAGAAGAAACTCTCCCGATTACAACGGTATGTGTATTTTTTCCCTAAGCCTTTGTAGTTATTGGTTTCGTGTATCAGACTTGCGAAAATTTTGATGGCTTCTCAACCGTTCCTAAATTCAAACTCCCATATCTCGCGAACGGATTGACGAACTCGAGAAACTCCTGTTGCATCTGAAACCAGAAACTCGTCCGATTACAACGGTGTGTGTATCTTTGCCCTAGGCCATAGTAGTTATTGGTTTCGAGTATCAGACTTGCAAAAATTTTGATCGTTTTTCAACCATTCCTTAACTTCAAACTCCCATATCTCGCGAACGGATTGACGAACACGAGAAATTCCGGTTGCATCTGGAAGAAGAAACTCTCCCGATTACAACGGTATGTGTATTTTTTCCCTAAGCCTTTGTAGTTATTGGTTTCGTGTATCAGACTTGCGAAAATTTTGATGGCTTCTCAACCGTTCCTAAATTCAAACTCCCATATCTCGCGAACGGATTGACGAACTCGAGAAACTCCTGTTGCATCTGAAACCAGAAACTCGTCCGATTACAGCGGTGTGTGTATCTTTGCCCTAGGCCATAGTAGTTATTGGTTTCGAGTATCAGACTTGCAAAAATTTTGATGGTTTCTCAACCGTTCCTTAATTTCAAACTCCCATATCTCGCGAACGGATTGACGAACTCGAGAAATTCCTGTTGCATCTGAAAGCAGAAACTCGACCGATTACAATGGTGTGTGTACTTTTCCCCTAGGTCCTTCCAGTTATTCGTTTCTAGCATCAGAATTGCGAAAATTTTGATGGTTTCTCAACCATTCCTTAACTTCACACTCCCATACCACGCGAACGGATTGACGACCTCAAGAAATTCCTGTTGTATCCGAAAGTAGAATCTCTCCCGATTACAACGGTATGTGTATTCTTCCGCTAGGCAATTGTAGTTATTGGTTTCGAGTATCAGACTTGCGAAAATTTTGATGGTTTCTCAACCATTCCTTAACTTCAAACTCCCATATCTCGCGAACGGATTGACGAACTCGAGGAATTTCTGTTGCATCTGAAAGCAGAAACTCGCCCGATTACAACGGTATGTGTATTTTTGCCGTAGGCCATTGTAGTTATTGGTTTCGAGTATCAAACTTGCGAAAATTTTGATGGTTTCTCAACCATTCCTTAACTTCAAACTCCCATATCTCGCGAACGGATTGACGAACTCGAGAAATTGCTGTTGCATCTGAAAGTAGAAACTCGTCCGATTACAACGGTATGTGTATTTTTCCCCTAGGCCATAGTAGTTATTGGTTTCGAGTATCAGACTTGCGAAAATTTTGATGGTTTCTCAACCGTTCCTTAATTTCAAACTCCCATATCTCGCGAACGGATTGACGAACTGGAGAAATTCCTGTTGCATCTGAAAACAGAAACTCTCCCGATTACAACGCTATGTGTATTTTTCCCCTAGGCCAATGTAGTTATTGGTTTCGAGTATCAAACTTGCGAAAATTTTGATGGTTTCTCAACCATTCCTTAACTTCAAACTCCCATATCTCGCGAACGGATTGACGAACTCGAGAAATTCCTGTTGCATCTGAAAGCAGAAACTCGACCGATTATAATGGTGTGTGTACTTTTCCCCTAGGTCCTTCCAGTTATTCGTTTCTAGCATCAGAATTGCGAAAATTTTGATGGTTTCTCAACCATTCCTCAACTTCAAACTCCCATATCTCGCGAACGGATTGACGAACTCGAGAAATTCCTGTTGCATCTGAAAGTAGAAACTCGCCCGATTGCAAAGGTATGTGTATTTTTCCCCTAGGCCATAGTAGTTATTGGTTTTGAGTATCAGAATTGCGAAAATTGTGATGGTTTCTCAACCATTCCTTAACTTCAAACTCCCATATCTCGCGAACGGATTGACGAACTCGAGAAATTCCTGTTGCATCTGAAAGTAGAAACTCGCCCGATTACAAAGGTATGTGTATATTTGCCCTAGGCCATTCCAGTTATTGGTTTCGAGTAACAGACTTGCGAAAATTTTGATGGTTTCTCAACCATTCCTTACCTTCAAACTCCCATATCTCGCGAACGGATTGACGAACACGAGAAATTCCGGTTGCATCTGGAAGAAGAAACTCTCCCGATTACAACGGTATGTGTATTTTTTCCCTAAGCCTTTGTAGTTATTGGTTTCGTGTATCAGACTTTCGAAAATTTTGATGGCTTCTCAAACGTTCCTAAAATCAAACTCCCATATCTCGCGAACGGATTGACGAACTCGAGAAACTCCTGTTGCATCTGAAACCAGAAACTCGTCCGATTACAACGGTGTGTGTATCTTTGCCCTAGGCCATAGTAGTTATTGGTTTCGAGTATCAGCCTTTCAAAAATTTTGATCGTTTCTCAACCATTCCTTAACTTCAAACTCCCATATCTCGCGAACGGATTGACGAACTCGAGAAATTCCTGTTGCATCTGAAAGCAGAAACTCGACCGATTATAATGGTGTGTGTACTTTTCCCCTAGGTCCTTCCAGTTATTCGTTTCTAGCATCAGAATTGCGAAAATTTTGATGGTTTCTCAACCATTCCTTAACTTGAAACTCCCATATCTCGCGAACGGATTGACGAACTCGAGAAATTCCTGTTGCATCTGAAAGTAGAAACTCGTCCGATTACAACGGTATGTGTATTTTTCCCCTAGGCCATAGTAGTTATTGGTTTCGAGTATCAGACTTGCGAAAATTTTGATGGTTTCTCAACCGTTCCTTAATTTCAAACTCCCATATCTCGCGAACGGATTGACGAACTGGAGAAATTCCTGTTGCATCTGAAAGCAGAAACTCTCCCGATTACAACGCTATGTGTATTTTTCCCCTAGGCCAATGTAGTTATTGGTTTCGAGTATCAAACTTGCGAAAATTTTGATGGTTTCTCAACCATTCCTTAACTTCAAACTCCCATATCTCGCGAACGGATTGACGAACTCGAGAAATTCCTGTTGCATCTGAAAGCAGAAACTCGACCGATTATAATGGTGTGTGTACTTTTCCCCTAGGTCCTTCCAGTTATTCGTTTCTAGCATCAGAATTGCGAAAATTTTGATGGTTTCTCAACCATTCCTTAACTTCAAACTCCCATATCTCGCGAACGGATTGACGAACTCGAGAAATACCTGTTGCATCTGAAAGTAGAAACTCGCCCGATTACAACGGTATGTGTATTTTTGCCGTAGGCCATTCCAGTTATTGGTTTCGAGTAACAGACTTGCGAAAATTTTGATGGTTTCTCAACCATTCCTTACCTTCAAACTCCCATATCTCGCGAACGGATTGACGAACTCGAGAAATTCCTGTTGCATCTGAAAGTAGAAACTCGACCGATTACAATGGTGTGTGTACTTTTCCCCTAGGTCCTTCCAGTTATTCGTTTCTAGCATCAGAATTGCGAAAATTTTGATGGTTTCTCAACCATTCCTTAACTTCAAACTCCCATATCTCGCGAACGGATTGACGAACTCGAGAAATTCCTGTTGCATCTGAAAACAGAAACTCTCCCGATTACAACGCTATGTGTATTTTTCCCCTAGGCCAATGTAGTTATTGGTTTCGAGTATCAAACTTGCGAAAATTTTGTTGGTTTCTCAACCATTCCTTAACTTCAAACTCGCATATCTCGCGAACGGATTGACGAACTCGAGAAATTCCTATTGCATCTGAAAGCAGAAACTCGTCCGATTACAATGGTGTGTGTACTTTTCCCCTAGGTCCTTCCAGTTATTCGTTTCTAGCATCAGAATTGCGAAAATTTTGATGGTTTCTCAACCATTCCTTAACTTCAAACTCCCATATCTCGCGAACGGATTGACGAACTCGAGAAATACCTGTTGCATCTGAAAGCAGAAACTCGCCCGATTACAACGGTATGTGTATTTTTGCCGTAGGCCATTGTAGTTATTGGTTTCGAGTATCAAACTTGCGAAAATTTTGATGGTTTCTCAACCATTCCTTAACTACAAACTCCCATATCTTGCGAATGGATTGACGAACTCGAGAAATTCCTGTTGCATCTGAAAGTAGAAACTCGCCCGATTACAAAGGTATGTGTATATTTGCCCTAGGCCATTCGAGTTATTGGTTTCGAGTAACAGACTTGCGAAAATTTTGATGGTTTCTCAACCATTCCTTACCTTCAAACTCCCATATCTCGCGAACGGATTGACGAACACGAGAAATTCCGGTTGCATCTCGAAGAAGAAACTCTCCCGATTACAACGGTATGTGTATTTTTTCCCTAAGCCTTTGTAGTTATTGGTTTCGTGTATCAGACTTGCGAAAATTTTGATGGCTTCTCAAACGTTCCTAAATTCAAACTCCCATATCTCGCGAACGGATTGACGAACTCGAGAAACTCCTGTTGCATCTGAAACCAGAAACTCGTCCGATTACAACGGTGTGTGTATCTTTGCCCTAGGCCATAGTAGTTATTGGTTTCGAGTATCAGCCTTTCAAAAATTTTGATCGTTTCTCAACCATTCCTTAACTTCAAACTCCCATATCTCGCGAACGGATTGACGAACTCGAGAAATTCCTGTTGCATCTGAAAGCAGAAACTCTCCCGATTACAACGCTATGTGTATTTTTCCCCTAGGCCAATGTAGTTATTGGTTTCGAGTATCAAACTTGCGAAAATTTTGATGGTTTCTCAACCATTCCTTAACTTCAAACTCCCATATCTCGCGAACGGATTGACGAACTCGAGAAATTCCTGTTGCATCTGAAAGCAGAAACTCGACCGATTATAATGGTGTGTGTACTTTTCCCCTAGGTCCTTCCAGTTATTCGTTTCTAGCATCAGAATTGCGAAAATTTTGATGGTTTCTCAACCATTCCTTAACTTCAAACTCCCATATCTCGCGAACGGATTGACGAACTCGAGAAATTCCTGTTGCATCTGAAAGTAGAAACTCGCCCGATTGCAAAGGTATGTGTATTTTTCCCCTAGGCCATAGTAGTTATTGGTTTTGAGTATCAGAATTGCGAAAATTGTGATGGTTTCTCAACCATTCCTTAACTTCAAACTCCCATATCTCGCGAACGGATTGACGAACTCGAGAAATTCCTGTTGCATCTGAAAGTAGAAACTCGCCCGATTACAAAGGTATGGGTATATTTGCCCTAGGCCATTCCAGTTATTGGTTTCGAGTAACAGACTTACGAAAATTTTGATGGTTTCTCAACCATTCCTGACCTTCAAACTCCCATATCTCGCGAACGGATTGACGAACTCGAGAAATTCCTGTTGCATCTGGAAGAAGAAACTCTCCCGATTACAACGGTATGTGTATTTTTTCCCTAAGCCTTTGTAGTTATTGGTTTCGTGTATCAGACTTGCGAAAATTTTGATGGCTTCTCAACCGTTCCTAAATTCAAACTCCCATATCTCGCGAACGGATTGACGAACTCGAGAAACTCCTGTTGCATCTGAAACCAGAAACTCGTCCGATTACAACGGTGTGTGTATCTTTGCCCTAGGCCATAGTAGTTATTGGTTTCGAGTATCAGACTTGCAAAAATTTTGATCGTTTTTCAACCATTCCTTAACTTCAAACTCCCATATCTCGCGAACGGATTGACGAACACGAGAAATTCCGGTTGCATCTGGAAGAAGAAACTCTCCCGATTACAACGGTATGTGTATTTTTTCCCTAAGCCTTTGTAGTTATTGGTTTCGTGTATCAGACTTGCGAAAATTTTGATGGCTTCTCAACCGTTCCTAAATTCAAACTCCCATATCTCGCGAATGGATTGACGAACTCGAGAAATTCCTGTTGCATCTGAAAGTAGAAACTCGCCCGATTACAAAGGTATGTGTATATTTGCCCTAGGCCATTCGAGTTATTGGTTTCGAGTAACAGACTTGCGAAAATTTTGATGGTTTCTCAACCATTCCTTACCTTCAAACTCCCATATCTCGCGAACGGATTGACGAACACGAGAAATTCCGGTTGCATCTCGAAGAAGAAACTCTCCCGATTACAACGGTATGTGTATTTTTTCCCTAAGCCTTTGTAGTTATTGGTTTCGTGTATCAGACTTGCGAAAATTTTGATGGCTTCTCAAACGTTCCTAAATTCAAACTCCCATATCTCGCGAACGGATTGACGAACTCGAGAAACTCCTGTTGCATCTGAAACCAGAAACTCGTCCGATTACAACGGTGTGTGTATCTTTGCCCTAGGCCATAGTAGTTATTGGTTTCGAGTATCAGCCTTTCAAAAATTTTGATCGTTTCTCAACCATTCCTTAACTTCAAACTCCCATATCTCGCGAACGGATTGACGAACTCGAGAAATTCCTGTTGCATCTGAAAGCAGAAACTCTCCCGATTACAACGCTATGTGTATTTTTCCCCTAGGCCAATGTAGTTATTGGTTTCGAGTATCAAACTTGCGAAAATTTTGATGGTTTCTCAACCATTCCTTAACTTCAAACTCCCATATCTCGCGAACGGATTGACGAACTCGAGAAATTCCTGTTGCATCTGAAAGCAGAAACTCGACCGATTATAATGGTGTGTGTACTTTTCCCCTAGGTCCTTCCAGTTATTCGTTTCTAGCATCAGAATTGCGAAAATTTTGATGGTTTCTCAACCATTCCTTAACTTCAAACTCCCATATCTCGCGAACGGATTGACGAACTCGAGAAATTCCTGTTGCATCTGAAAGTAGAAACTCGCCCGATTGCAAAGGTATGTGTATTTTTCCCCTAGGCCATAGTAGTTATTGGTTTTGAGTATCAGAATTGCGAAAATTGTGATGGTTTCTCAACCATTCCTTAACTTCAAACTCCCATATCTCGCGAACGGATTGACGAACTCGAGAAATTCCTGTTGCATCTGAAAGCAGAAACTCGACCGATTACAATGGTGTGTGTACTTTTCCCCTAGGTCCTTCCAGTTATTCGTTTCTAGCATCAGAATTGCGAAAATTTTGATGGTTTCTCAACCATTCCTTAACTTCACACTCCCATACCACGCGAAGGGATTGACGACCTCAAGAAATTCCTGTTGTATCCGAAAGTAGAATCTCTCCCGATTACAACGGTATGTGTATTTTTCCGCTAGGCAATTGTAGTTATTGGTTTCGAGTATCAGACTTGCGAAAATTTTGATGGTTTCTCAAACATTCCTTAACTTCAAACTCCCATAACTCGCGAACGGATTGACGAACTCGAGGAATATCTGTTGCATCTGAAAGCAGAAACTCGCCCGATTACAACGGTATGTGTATTTTTCCCCTAGGCCATAGTAGTTATTGGTTTCGAGTATCAGACTTGCGAAAATTGTGATGGTTTCTCAACCATTCCTTAACTTCAAACTCCCATATCTCGCGAACGGATTGACGAACTCGAGAAATACCTGTTGCATCTGAAAGTAGAAACTCGCCCGATTACAACGGTATGTGTATTTTTGCCGTAGGCCATTCCAGTTATTGGTTTCGAGTAACAGACTTGCGAAAATTTTGATGGTTTCTCAACCATTCCTTACCTTCAAACTCCCATATCTCGCGAACGGATTGACGAACTCGAGAAATTCCTGTTGCATCTGAAAGTAGAAACTCGACCGATTACAATGGTGTGTGTACTTTTCCCCTAGGTCCTTCCAGTTATTCGTTTCTAGCATCAGAATTGCGAAAATTTTGATGGTTTCTCAACCATTCCTTAACTTCAAACTCCCATATCTCGCGAACGGATTGACGAACTCGAGAAATTCCTGTTGCATCTGAAAACAGAAACTCTCCCGATTACAACGCTATGTGTATTTTTCCCCTAGGCCAATGTAGTTATTGGTTTCGAGTATCAAACTTGCGAAAATTTTGTTGGTTTCTCAACCATTCCTTAACTTCAAACTCGCATATCTCGCGAACGGATTGACGAACTCGAGAAATTCCTATTGCATCTGAAAGCAGAAACTCGTCCGATTACAATGGTGTGTGTACTTTTCCCTAGGTCCTTCCAGTTATTCGTTTCTAGCATCAGAATTGCGAAAATTTTGATGGTTTCTCAACCATTCCTTAACTTCAAACTCCCATATCTCGCGAACGGATTGACGAACTCGAGAAATACCTGTTGCATCTGAAAGCAGAAACTCGCCCGATTACAACGGTATGTGTATTTTTGCCGTAGGCCATTGTAGTTATTGGTTTCGAGTATCAAACTTGCGAAAATTTTGATGGTTTCTCAACCATTCCTTAACTACAAACTCCCATATCTTGCGAATGGATTGACGAACTCGAGAAATTCCTGTTGCATCTGAAAGTAGAAACTCGCCCGATTACAAAGGTATGTGTATATTTGCCCTAGGCCATTCGAGTTATTGGTTTCGAGTAACAGACTTGCGAAAATTTTGATGGTTTCTCAACCATTCCTTACCTTCAAACTCCCATATCTCGCGAACGGATTGACGAACACGAGAAATTCCGGTTGCATCTCGAAGAAGAAACTCTCCCGATTACAACGGTATGTGTATTTTTTCCCTAAGCCTTTGTAGTTATTGGTTTCGTGTATCAGACTTGCGAAAATTTTGATGGCTTCTCAAACGTTCCTAAATTCAAACTCCCATATCTCGCGAACGGATTGACGAACTCGAGAAACTCCTGTTGCATCTGAAACCAGAAACTCGTCCGATTACAACGGTGTGTGTATCTTTGCCCTAGGCCATAGTAGTTATTGGTTTCGAGTATCAGCCTTTCAAAAATTTTGATCGTTTCTCAACCATTCCTTAACTTCAAACTCCCATATCTCGCGAACGGATTGACGAACTCGAGAAATTCCTGTTGCATCTGAAAGCAGAAACTCTCCCGATTACAACGCTATGTGTATTTTTCCCCTAGGCCAATGTAGTTATTGGTTTCGAGTATCAAACTTGCGAAAATTTTGATGGTTTCTCAACCATTCCTTAACTTCAAACTCCCATATCTCGCGAACGGATTGACGAACTCGAGAAATTCCTGTTGCATCTGAAAGCAGAAACTCGACCGATTATAATGGTGTGTGTACTTTTCCCCTAGGTCCTTCCAGTTATTCGTTTCTAGCATCAGAATTGCGAAAATTTTGATGGTTTCTCAACCATTCCTTAACTTCAAACTCCCATATCTCGCGAACGGATTGACGAACTCGAGAAATTCCTGTTGCATCTGAAAGTAGAAACTCGCCCGATTGCAAAGGTATGTGTATTTTTCCCCTAGGCCATAGTAGTTATTGGTTTTGAGTATCAGAATTGCGAAAATTGTGATGGTTTCTCAACCATTCCTTAACTTCAAACTCCCATATCTCGCGAACGGATTGACGAACTCGAGAAATTCCTGTTGCATCTGAAAGTAGAAACTCGCCCGATTACAAAGGTATGGGTATATTTGCCCTAGGCCATTCCAGTTATTGGTTTCGAGTAACAGACTTACGAAAATTTTGATGGTTTCTCAACCATTCCTGACCTTCAAACTCCCATATCTCGCGAACGGATTGACGAACTCGAGAAATTCCTGTTGCATCTGGAAGAAGAAACTCTCCCGATTACAACGGTATGTGTATTTTTTCCCTAAGCCTTTGTAGTTATTGGTTTCGTGTATCAGACTTGCGAAAATTTTGATGGCTTCTCAACCGTTCCTAAATTCAAACTCCCATATCTCGCGAACGGATTGACGAACTCGAGAAACTCCTGTTGCATCTGAAACCAGAAACTCGTCCGATTACAACGGTGTGTGTATCTTTGCCCTAGGCCATAGTAGTTATTGGTTTCGAGTATCAGACTTGCAAAAATTTTGATCGTTTTTCAACCATTCCTTAACTTCAAACTCCCATATCTCGCGAACGGATTGACGAACACGAGAAATTCCGGTTGCATCTGGAAGAAGAAACTCTCCCGATTACAACGGTATGTGTATTTTTTCCCTAAGCCTTTGTAGTTATTGGTTTCGTGTATCAGACTTGCGAAAATTTTGATGGCTTCTCAACCGTTCCTAAATTCAAACTCCCATATCTCGCGAACGGATTGACGAACTCGAGGAATTTCTGTTGCATCTGAAAGCAGAAACTCGCCCGATTACAACGGTATGTGTATTTTACCCCTAGGCCATAGTAGTTATTGGTTTCGAGTATCAGACTTGCGAAAATTGTGATGGTTTCTCAACCATTCCTTAACTTCAAACTCCCATATCTCGCGAACGGATTGACGAACTCGAGAAATACCTGTTGCATCTGAAAGTAGAAACTCGCCCGATTACAACGGTATGTGTATTTTTGCCGTAGGCCATTGTAGTTATTGGTTTCGAGTATCAAACTTGCGAAAATTTTGATGGTTTCTCAACCATTCCTTAACTACAAACTCCCATATCTTGCGAATGGATTGACGAACTCGAGAAATTCCTGTTGCATCTGAAAGTAGAAACTCGCCCGATTACAAAGGTATGTGTATATTTGCCCTAGGCCATTCGAGTTATTGGTTTCGAGTAACAGACTTGCGAAAATTTTGATGGTTTCTCAACCATTCCTTACCTTCAAACTCCCATATCTCGCGAACGGATTGACGAACACGAGAAATTCCGGTTGCATCTCGAAGAAGAAACTCTCCCGATTACAACGGTATGTGTATTTTTTCCCTAAGCCTTTGTAGTTATTGGTTTCGTGTATCAGACTTGCGAAAATTTTGATGGCTTCTCAAACGTTCCTAAATTCAAACTCCCATATCTCGCGAACGGATTGACGAACTCGAGAAACTCCTGTTGCATCTGAAACCAGAAACTCGTCCGATTACAACGGTGTGTGTATCTTTGCCCTAGGCCATAGTAGTTATTGGTTTCGAGTATCAGCCTTTCAAAAATTTTGATCGTTTCTCAACCATTCCTTAACTTCAAACTCCCATATCTCGCGAACGGATTGACGAACTCGAGAAATTCCTGTTGCATCTGAAAGCAGAAACTCTCCCGATTACAACGCTATGTGTATTTTTCCCCTAGGCCAATGTAGTTATTGGTTTCGAGTATCAAACTTGCGAAAATTTTGATGGTTTCTCAACCATTCCTTAACTTCAAACTCCCATATCTCGCGAACGGATTGACGAACTCGAGAAATTCCTGTTGCATCTGAAAGCAGAAACTCGACCGATTATAATGGTGTGTGTACTTTTCCCCTAGGTCCTTCCAGTTATTCGTTTCTAGCATCAGAATTGCGAAAATTTTGATGGTTTCTCAACCATTCCTTAACTTCAAACTCCCATATCTCGCGAACGGATTGACGAACTCGAGAAATTCCTGTTGCATCTGAAAGTAGAAACTCGCCCGATTGCAAAGGTATGTGTATTTTTCCCCTAGGCCATAGTAGTTATTGGTTTTGAGTATCAGAATTGCGAAAATTGTGATGGTTTCTCAACCATTCCTTAACTTCAAACTCCCATATCTCGCGAACGGATTGACGAACTCGAGAAATTCCTGTTGCATCTGAAAGTAGAAACTCGCCCGATTACAAAGGTATGGGTATATTTGCCCTAGGCCATTCCAGTTATTGGTTTCGAGTAACAGACTTACGAAAATTTTGATGGTTTCTCAACCATTCCTGACCTTCAAACTCCCATATCTCGCGAACGGATTGACGAACTCGAGAAATTCCTGTTGCATCTGGAAGAAGAAACTCTCCCGATTACAACGGTATGTGTATTTTTTCCCTAAGCCTTTGTAGTTATTGGTTTCGTGTATCAGACTTGCGAAAATTTTGATGGCTTCTCAACCGTTCCTAAATTCAAACTCCCATATCTCGCGAACGGATTGACGAACTCGAGAAACTCCTGTTGCATCTGAAACCAGAAACTCGTCCGATTACAACGGTGTGTGTATCTTTGCCCTAGGCCATAGTAGTTATTGGTTTCGAGTATCAGACTTGCAAAAATTTTGATCGTTTTTCAACCATTCCTTAACTTCAAACTCCCATATCTCGCGAACGGATTGACGAACACGAGAAATTCCGGTTGCATCTGGAAGAAGAAACTCTCCCGATTACAACGGTATGTGTATTTTTTCCCTAAGCCTTTGTAGTTATTGGTTTCGTGTATCAGACTTGCGAAAATTTTGATGGCTTCTCAACCGTTCCTAAATTCAAACTCCCATATCTCGCGAACGGATTGACGAACTCGAGGAATTTCTGTTGCATCTGAAAGCAGAAACTCGCCCGATTACAACGGTATGTGTATTTTTCCCCTAGGCCATAGTAGTTATTGGTTTCGAGTATCAGACTTGCGAAAATTGTGATGGTTTCTCAACCATTCCTTAACTTCAAACTCCCATATCTCGCGAACGGATTGACGAACTCGAGAAATACCTGTTGCATCTGAAAGTAGAAACTCGCCCGATTACAACGGTATGTGTATTTTTGCCGTAGGCCATTGTAGTTATTGGTTTCGAGTATCAAACTTGCGAAAATTTTGATGGTTTCTCAACCATTCCTTAACTACAAACTCCCATATCTTGCGAATGGATTGACGAACTCGAGAAATTCCTGTTGCATCTGAAAGTAGAAACTCGCCCGATTACAAAGGTATGTGTATATTTGCCCTAGGCCATTCCAGTTATTGGTTTCGAGTAACAGACTTGCGAAAATTTTGATGGTTTCTCAACCATTCCTTACCTTCAAACTCCCATATCTCGCGAACTGATTGACGAACTCGAGAAATTCCTGTTGCATCTGAAAGTAGAAACTCGCCCGATTACAAAGGTATGTGTATATTTGCCCTAGGCCATTCCAGTTATTGGTTTCGAGTAACAGACTTGCGAAAATTTTGATGGTTTCTCAACCATTCCTTACCTTCAAACTCCCATATCTCGCGAACTGATTGACGAACTCGAGAAATTCCTGTTGCATCTGAAAGTAGAAACGCGCCCGATTGCAAAGGTATGTGTATTTTTCCCCTAGGCCATAGTAGTTATTGGTTTCGAGTATCAGATTTGCGAAAATTGTGATGGTTTCTCAACCATTCCTTAACTTCAAACTCCCATATCTCGCGAACGGATTGACGAACTCGAGAAATTCCTGTTGCATCTGAAAGTAGAAACTCGCCCGATTACAAAGGTATGGGTATATTTGCCCTAGGCCATTCCAGTTATTGGTTTCGAGTAACAGACTTGCGAAAATTTTGATGGTTTCTCAACCATTCCTGACCTTCAAACTCCCATATCTCGCGAACGGATTGACGAACTCGAGAAATTCCTGTTGCATCTGAAAGTAGAAACTCGCCCGATTGCAAAGGTATGTGTATTCTTCCCCTAGGCCATAGTAGTTATTGGTTTCGAGTATCAGATTTGCGAAAATTGTGATGGTTTCTCAACCATTCCTTAACTTCAAACTCCCATATCTCGCGAACGGATTGACGAACTCGAGAAATTCCTGTTGCATCTGAAAGCAGAAACTCGACCGATTACAATGGTGTGTGTACTTTTCCCCTAGGTCCTTCCAGTTATTCGTTTCTAGCATCAGAATTGCGAAAATTTTGATGGTTTCTCAACCATTCCTTAACTTCACACTCCCATACCACGCGAACGGATTGACGACCTCAAGAAATTCCTGTTGTATCCGAAAGTAGAATCTCTCCCGATTACAACGGTATGTGTATTTTTCCGCTAGGCAATTGTAGTTATTGGTTTCGAGTATCAGACTTGCGAAAATTTTGATGGTTTCTCAAACATTCCTTAACTTCAAACTCCCATAACTCGCGAACGGATTGACGAACTCGAGGAATTTCTGTTGCATCTGAAAGCAGAAACTCGCCCGATTACAACGGTATGTGTATTTTTCCCCTAGGCCATAGTAGTTATTGGTTTCGAGTATCAGACTTGCGAAAATTGTGATGGTTTCTCAACCATTCCTTAACTTCAAACTCCCATATCTCGCGAACGGATTGACGAACTCGAGAAATACCTGTTGCATCTGAAAGTAGAAACTCGCCCGATTACAACGGTATGTGTATTTTTGCCGTAGGCCATTCCAGTTATTGATTTCGAGTAACAGACTTGCGAAAATTTTGATGGTTTCTCAACCATTCCTTACCTTCAAACTCCCATATCTCGCGATCTGATTGACGAACTCGAGAAATTCCTGTTGCATCTGAAAGTAGAAACTCGACCGATTACAATGGTGTGTGTACTTTTACCCTAGGTCCTTCCAGTTATTCGTTTCTAGCATCAGAATTGCGAAAATTTTGATGGTTTCTCAACCATTCCTTAACTTCAAACTCCCATATCTCGCGAACGGATTGACGAACTCGAGAAATTCCTGTTGCATCTGAAAACAGAAACTCTCCCGATTACAACGCTATGTGTATTTTTCCCCTAGGCCAATGTAGTTATTGGTTTCGAGTATCAAACTTGCGAAAATTTTGTTGGTTTCTCAACCATTCCTTAACTTCAAACTCGCATATCTCGCGAACGGATTGACGAACTCGAGAAATTCCTATTGCATCTGAAAGCAGAAACTCGTCCGATTACAATGGTGTGTGTACTTTTCCCCTAGGTCCTTCCAGTTATTCGTTTCTAGCATCAGAATTGCGAAAATTTTGATGGTTTCTCAACCATTCCTTAACTTCAAACTCCCATATCTCGCGAACGGATTGACGAACTCGAGAAATACCTGTTGCATCTGAAAGCAGAAACTCGCCCGATTACAACGGTATGTGTATTTTTGCCGTAGGCCATTGTAGTTATTGGTTTCGAGTATCAAACTTGCGAAAATTTTGATGGTTTCTCAACCATTCCTTAACTACAAACTCCCATATCTTGCGAATGGATTGACGAACTCGAGAAATTCCTGTTGCATCTGAAAGTAGAAACTCGCCCGATTACAAAGGTATGTGTATATTTGCCCTAGGCCATTCCAGTTATTGGTTTCGAGTAACAGACTTGCGAAAATTTTGATGGTTTCTCAACCATTCCTTACTTTCAAACTCCCATATCTCGCGAACGGATTGACGAACACGAGAAATTCCGGTTGCATCTGGAAGAAGAAACTCTCCCGATTACAACGGTATGTGTATTTTTTCCCTAAGCCTTTGTAGTTATTGGTTTCGTGTATCAGACTTTCGAAAATTTTGATGGCTTCTCAAACGTTCCTAAATTCAAACTCCCATATCTCGCGAACGGATTGACGAACTCGAGAAACTCCTGTTGCATCTGAAACCAGAAACTCGTCCGATTACAACGGTGTGTGTATCTTTGCCCTAGGCCATAGTAGTTATTGGTTTCGAGTATCAGCCTTTCAAAAATTTTGATCGTTTCTCAACCATTCCTTAACTTCAAACTCCCATATCTCGCGAACGGATTGACGAACTCGAGAAATTCCTGTTGCATCTGAAAGCAGAAACTCGACCGATTATAATGGTGTGTGTACTTTTCCCCTAGGTCCTTCCAGTTATTCGTTTCTAGCATCAGAATTGCGAAAATTTTGATGGTTTCTCAACCATTCCTTAACTTGAAACTCCCATATCTCGCGAACGGATTGACGAACTCGAGAAATTCCTGTTGCATCTGAAAGTAGAAACTCGTCCGATTACAACGGTATGTGTATTTTTCCCCTAGGCCATAGTAGTTATTGGTTTCGAGTATCAGACTTGCGAAAATTTTGATGGTTTCTCAACCGTTCCTTAATTTCAAACTCCCATATCTCGCGAACGGATTGACGAACTGGAGAAATTCCTGTTGCATCTGAAAGCAGAAACTCTCCCGATTACAACGCTATGTGTATTTTTCCCCTAGGCCAATGTAGTTATTGGTTTCGAGTATCAAACTTGCGAAAATTTTGATGGTTTCTCAACCATTCCTTAACTTCAAACTCCCATATCTCGCGAACGGATTGACGAACTCGAGAAATTCCTGTTGCATCTGAAAGCAGAAACTCGACCGATTATAATGGTGTGTGTACTTTTCCCCTAGGTCCTTCCAGTTATTCGTTTCTAGCATCAGAATTGCGAAAATTTTGATGGTTTCTCAACCATTCCTTAACTTCAAACTCCCATATCTCGCGAACGGATTGACGAACTCGCGAAATTCCTGTTGCATCTGAAAGTAGAAACTCGCCCGATTGCAAAGGTATTTTTCCCCTAGGCCATAGTAGTTATTGGTTTCGAGTATCAGAATTGCGAAAATTGTGATGGTTTCTCAACCATTCCTTAACTTCAAACTCCCATATCTCGCGAACGGATTGACGAACTCGAGAAATTCCTGTTGCATCTGAAAGTAGAAACTCGCCCGATTACAAAGGTATGGGTATATTTGCCCTAGGCCATTCCAGTTATTGGTTTCGAGTAACAGACTTGCGAAAATTTTGATGGTTTCTCAACCATTCCTGACCTTCAAACTCCCATATCTCGCGAACGGATTGACGAACTCGAGAAATTCCTGTTGCATCTGAAAGTAGAAACTCGCCCGATTGCAAAGGTATGTGTATTCTTCCCCTAGGCCATAGTAGTTATTGGTTTCGAGTATCAGATTTGCGAAAATTGTGATGGTTTCTCAACCATTCCTTAACTTCAAACTCCCATATCTCGCGAACGGATTGACGAACTCGAGAAATTCCTGTTGCATCTGAAAGTAGAAACTCGTCCGATGACAACGGTATGTGTATTTTTCCCCAAGGCCATAGTAGTTATTGGTTTCGAGTATCAGACTTGCAAAAATTTTGATGGTTTCTCAACCGTTCCTTAATTTCAAACTCCCATATCTCGCGAACGGATTGACGAACTCGAGAAATTCCTGTTGCATCTGAAAGCAGAAACTCGACCGATTACAATGGTGTGTGTACTTTTCCCCTAGGTCCTTCCAGTTATTCGTTTCTAGCATCAGAATTGCGAAAATTTTGATGGTTTCTCAACCATTCCTTAACTTCACACTCCCATACCACGCGAAGGGATTGACGACCTCAAGAAATTCCTGTTGTATCCGAAAGTAGAATCTCTCCCGATTACAACGGTATGTGTATTTTTCCGCTAGGCAATTGTAGTTATTGGTTTCGAGTATCAGACTTGCGAAAATTTTGATGGTTTCTCAAACATTCCTTAACTTCAAACTCCCATAACTCGCGAACGGATTGACGAACTCGAGGAATATCTGTTGCATCTGAAAGCAGAAACTCGCCCGATTACAACGGTATGTGTATTTTTCCCCTAGGCCATAGTAGTTATTGGTTTCGAGTATCAGACTTGCGAAAATTGTGATGGTTTCTCAACCATTCCTTAACTTCAAACTCCCATATCTCGCGAACGGATTGACGAACTCGAGAAATACCTGTTGCATCTGAAAGTAGAAACTCGCCCGATTACAACGGTATGTGTATTTTTGCCGTAGGCCATTCCAGTTATTGGTTTCGAGTAACAGACTTGCGAAAATTTTGATGGTTTCTCAACCATTCCTTACCTTCAAACTCCCATATCTCGCGAACGGATTGACGAACTCGAGAAATTCCTGTTGCATCTGAAAGTAGAAACTCGACCGATTACAATGGTGTGTGTACTTTTCCCCTAGGTCCTTCCAGTTATTCGTTTCTAGCATCAGAATTGCGAAAATTTTGATGGTTTCTCAACCATTCCTTAACTTCAAACTCCCATATCTCGCGAACGGATTTACGAACTCGAGAAATTCCTGTTGCATCTGAAAACAGAAACTCTCCCGATTACAACGCTATGTGTATTTTTCCCCTAGGCCAATGTAGTTATTGGTTTCGAGTATCAAACTTGCGAAAATTTTGTTGGTTTCTCAACCATTCCTTAACTTCAAACTCGCATATCTCGCGAACGGATTGACGAACTCGAGAAATTCCTATTGCATCTGAAAGCAGAAACTCGTCCGATTACAATGGTGTGTGTACTTTTCCCCTAGGTCCTTCCAGTTATTCGTTTCTGGCATCAGAATTGCGAAAATTTTGATGGTTTCTCAACCATTCCTTAACTTCAAACTCCCATATCTCGCGAACGGATTGACGAACTCGAGAAATACCTGTTGCATCTGAAAGCAGAAACTCGCCCGATTACAACGGTATGTGTATTTTTGCCGTAGGCCATTGTAGTTATTGGTTTCGAGTATCAAACTTGCGAAAATTTTGATGGTTTCTCAACCATTCCTTAACTACAAACTCCCATATCTTGCGAATGGATTGACGAACTCGAGAAATTCCTGTTGCATCTGAAAGTAGAAACTCGCCCGATTACAAAGGTATGTGTATATTTGCCCTAGGCCATTCGAGTTATTGGTTTCGAGTAACAGACTTGCGAAAATTTTGATGGTTTCTCAACCATTCCTTACCTTCAAACTCCCATATCTCGCGAACGGATTGACGAACACGAGAAATTCCGGTTGCATCTCGAAGAAGAAACTCTCCCGATTACAACGGTATGTGTATTTTTTCCCTAAGCCTTTGTAGTTATTGGTTTCGTGTATCAGACTTGCGAAAATTTTGATGGCTTCTCAAACGTTCCTAAATTCAAACTCCCATATCTCGCGAACGGATTGACGAACTCGAGAAACTCCTGTTGCATCTGAAACCAGAAACTCGTCCGATTACAACGGTGTGTGTATCTTTGCCCTAGGCCATAGTAGTTATTGGTTTCGAGTATCAGCCTTTCAAAAATTTTGATCGTTTCTCAACCATTCCTTAACTTCAAACTCCCATATCTCGCGAACGGATTGACGAACTCGAGAAATTCCTGTTGCATCTGAAAGCAGAAACTCGACCGATTATAATGGTGTGTGTACTTTTCCCCTAGGTCCTTCCAGTTATTCGTTTCTAGCATCAGAATTGCGAAAATTTTGATGGTTTCTCAACCATTCCTTAACTTCAAACTCCCATATCTCGCGAACGGATTGACGAACTCGAGAAATTCCTGTTGCATCTGAAAGTAGAAACTCGTCCGATTACAACGGTATGTGTATTTTTGCCCTAGGCCATAGTAGTTATTGGTTTCGAGTATCAGACTTGCGAAAATTTTGATGGTTTCTCAACCGTTCCTTAATTTCAAACTCCCATATCTCGCGAACGGATTGACGAACTGGAGAAATTCCTGTTGCATCTGAAAGCACAAACTCTCCCGATTACAACGCTATGTGTATTTTTCCCCTAGGCCAATGTAGTTATTGGTTTCGAGTATCAAACTTGCGAAAATTTTGATGGTTTCTCAACCATTCCTTAACTTCAAACTCCCATATCTCGCGAACGGATTGACGAACTCGAGAAATTCCTGTTGCATCTGAAAGCAGAAACTCGACCGATTATAATGGTGTGTGTACTTTTCCCCTACGTCCTTCCAGTTATTCGTTTCTAGCATCAGAATTGCGAAAATTTTGATGGTTTCTCAACCATTCCTTAACTTCAAACTCCCATATCTCGCGAACGGATTGACGAACTCGCGAAATTCCTGTTGCATCTGAAAGTAGAAACTCGCCCGATTGCAAAGGTATGTGTATTTTTCCCCTAGGCCATAGTAGTTATTGGTTTCGAGTATCAGAATTGCGAAAATTGTGATGGTTTCTCAACCATTCCTTAACTTCAAACTCCCATATCTCGCGAACGGATTGACGAACTCGAGAAATTCCTGTTGCATCTGAAAGTAGAAACTCGCCCGATTACAAAGGTATGGGTATATTTGCCCTAGGCCATTCCAGTTATTGGTTTCGAGTAACAGACTTGCGAAAATTTTGATGGTTTCTCAACAATTCCTGACCTTCAAACTCCCATATCTCGCGAACGGATTGACGAACTCGAGAAATTCCTGTTGCATCTGAAAGTAGAAACTCGCCCGATTGCAAAGGTATGTGTATTTTTCCCCTAGGCCATAGTAGTTATTGGTTTCGAGTATCAGACTTGCAAAAATTTTGATGGTTTCTCAACCGTTCCTTAATTTCAAACTCCCATATCTCGCGAACGGATTGACGAACTCGAGAAATTCCTGTTGCATCTGAAAGCAGAAACTCGCCCGATTACAACGGTATGTGTATTTTTCCCCTAGGCCATAGTAGTTATTGGTTTCGAGTATCAGACTTGCGAAAATTGTGATGGTTTCTCAACCATTCCTTAACTTCAAACTCCCATATCTCGCGAACGGATTGACGAACTCGAGAAATACCTGTTGCATCTGAAAGTAGAAACTCGCCCGATTACAACGGTATGTGTATTTTTGCCGTAGGCCATTCCAGTTACTGGTTTCGAGTAACAGACTTGCGAAAATTTTGATGGTTTCTCAACCATTCCTTACCTTCCAACTCCCATATCTCGCGAACGGATTGACGAACTCGAGAAATTCCTGTTGCATCTGAAAGTAGAAACTCGACCGATTACAATGTTGTGTGTACTTTTCCCCTAGGTCCTTCCAGTTATTCGTTTCTAGCATCAGAATTGCGAAAATTTTGATGGTTTCTCAACCATTCCTTAACTTCAAACTCCCATATCTCGCGAACGGATTGACGAACTCGAGAAATTCCTGTTGCATCTGAAAGTAGAAACTCGCCCGATTGCAAAGGTATGTGTATTTTTCCCCTAGGCCATAGTAGTTATTGGTTTCGAGTATCAGATTTGCGAAAATTGTGATGGTTTCTCAACCATTCCTTAACTTCAAACTCCCATATCTCGCGAACGGATTGACGAACTCGAGAAATTCCTGTTGCATCTGAAAGTAGAAACCCGTCCGATTACAACGGTATGTGTATTTTTCCCCTAGGCCATAGTAGTTATTGGTTTCGAGTATCAGACTTGCGAAAATTTTGATGGTTTCTCAACCGTTCCTTAATTTCAAACTCCCATATCTCGCGAGCGGATTGACGAACCGGAGAAATTCCTGTTGCATCTGAAAACAGAGACTCTCCCGATTACAACGCTATGTGTATTTTTCCCCTAGGCCAATGTAGTTATTGGTTTCGAGTATCAGACTTGCGAAAATTTTGAAGGTTTCTCAAACATTCCTTAACTTCAAACTCCCATAACTCGCGAACGGATTGACGAACTCGAGGAATTTCTGTTGCATCTGAAAGCAGAAACTCGCCCGATTACAACGGTATGTGTATTTTTCCCCTAGGCCATAGTAGTTATTGGTTTCGAGTATCAGACTTGCGAAAATTGTGATGGTTTCTCAACCATTCCTTAACTTCAAACTCCCATATCTCGCGAACGGATTGACGAACTCGAGAAATACCTGTTGCATCTGAAAGTAGAAACTCGCCCGATTACAACGGTATGTGTATTTTTGCCGTAGGCCATTCCAGTTACTGGTTTCGAGTAACAGACTTGCGAAAATTTTGATGGTTTCTCAACCATTCCTTACCTTCCAACTCCCATATCTCGCGAACGGATTGACGAACTCGAGAAATTCCTGTTGCATCTGAAAGTAGAAACTCGACCGATTACAATGGTGTGTGTACTTTTCCCCTAGGTCCTTCCAGTTATTCGTTTCTAGCATCAGAATTGCGAAAATTTTGATGGTTTCTCAACCATTCCTTAACTTCAAACTCCCATATCTCGCGAACGGATTGACGAACTCGAGAAATTCCTGTTGCATCTGAAAGTAGAAACTCGCCCGATTGCAAAGGTATGTGTATTTTTCCCCTAGGCCATAGTAGTTATTGGTTTCGAGTATCAGATTTGCGAAAATTGTGATGGTTTCTCAACCATTCCTTAACTTCAAACTCCCATATCTCGCGAACGGATTGACGAACTCGAGAAATTCCTGTTGCATCTGAAAGTAGAAACTCGTCCGATTACAACGGTATGTGTATTTTTCCCCTAGGCCATAGTAGTTATTGGTTTCGAGTATCAGACTTGCGAAAATTTTGATGGTTTCTCAACCGTTCCTTAATTTCAAACTCCCATATCTCGCGAGCGGATTGACGAACTGGAGAAATTCCTGTTGCATCTGAAAACAGAGACTCTCCCGATTACAACGCTATGTGTATTTTTCCCCTAGGCCAATGTAGTTATTGGTTTCGAGTATCAAACTTGCGAAAATTTTGTTGGTTTCTCAACCATTCCTTAAATTCAAACTCCCATATCTCGCGAACGGATTGACGAACTCGAGAAATTCCTATTGCATCTGAAAGCAGAAACTCTTCCGATTGCAATGGTGTGTGTACTTTTCCCCTAGGCCCTTCCAGTTATTCGTTTCTAGCATCAGAATTGCGAAAATTTTGATGGTTTCTCAACCATTCCTTAACTTCAAACTCCCATATCTCGCGAACGGATTGACGAACTCGAGAAATACCTGTTGCATCTGAAAGCAGAAACTCGCCCGATTGCAATGGTGTGTGTACTTTTCCCCTAGGCCCTTCCAGTTATTCGTTTCTAGCATCAGAATTGCGAAAATTTTGATGGTTTCTCAACCATTCCTTAACTTCAAACTCCCATATCTCGCGAACGGATTGACGAACTCGAGAAATACCTGTTGCATCTGAAAGCAGAAACTCGCCCGATTACAACGGTATGTGTATTTTTGCCGTAGGCCATTGTAGTTATTGGTTTCGAGTATCAAACTTGCGAAAATTTTGATGGTTTCTCAACCATTCCTTACCTTCAAACTCCCATATCTCGCGAACGGATTGACGAACACGAGAAATTCCGGTTGCATCTGAAAACAGAGACTCTCCCGATTACAACGCTATGTGTATTTTTCCCCTAGGCCAATGTAGTTATTGGTTTCGAGTATCAAACTTGCGAAAATTTTGTTGGTTTCTCAACCATTCCTTAAATTCAAACTCCCATATCTCGCGAACGGATTGACGAACTCGAGAAATTCCTATTGCATCTGAAAGCAGAAACTCGTCCGATTGCAATGGTGTGTGTACTTTTCCCATAGGCCCTTCCAGTTATTCGTTTCTAGCATCAGAATTGCGAAAATTTTGATGGTTTCTCAACCATTCCTTAACTTCAAACTCCCATATCTCGCGAACGGATTGACGAACTCGAGAAATACCTGTTGCATCTGAAAGCAGAAACTCGCCCGATTACAACGGTATGTGTATTTTTGCCGTAGGCCATTGTAGTTATTGGTTTCGAGTATCAAACTTGCGAAAATTTTGATGGTTTCTCAACCATTCCTTACCTTCAAACTCCCATATCTCGCGAACGGATTGACGAACACGAGAAATTCCGGTTGCATCTGGAAGAAGAAACTCTCCCGATTACAACGGTATGTGTATTTTTTCCCTAAGCCTTTGTAGTTATTGGTTTCGTGTATCAGACTTGCGAAAATTTTGATGGCTTCTCAACCGTTCCTAAATTCAAACTCCCATATCTCGCGAACGGATTGACGAACTCGAGAAAATCCTGTTGCATCTGAAACCAGAAACTCGTCCGATTACAACGGTGTGTGTATCTTTGCCCTAGGCCATAGTAGTTATTGGTTTCGAGTATCAGACTTGCAAAAATTTTGATGGTTTCTCAAACGTTCCTTAATTTCAAACTCCCATATCTCGCGAACGGATTGACGAACTGGAGAAATTCCTGTTGCATCTGAAAACAGAAACTCTCCCGATTACAACGCTATGTGTATTTTTCCCCTAGGCCAATGTAGTTATTGGTTTCGAGTATCAAACTTGCGAAAATTTTGATGGTTTCTCAACCATTCCTTAACTTCAAACTCCCATATCTCGCGAACGGATTGACGAACGTGAGAAATTCCTGTTGCATCTGAAAGCAGAAACTCGTCCGATTACAATGGTGTGTGTACTTTTCCCCTAGGTCCTTCCAGTTATTCGTTTCTAGCATCAGAATTGCGAAAATTTTGATGGTTTCTCAACCATTCCTTAACTTCACACTCCCATACCACGCGAACGGATTGACGACCTCAAGAAATTCCTGTTGCATCTGAAAGTAGAAACTCGCCCGATTACAACGGTATGTGTATTTTTGCCCTAGGCCATAGTAGTTATTGGTTTCGAGTATCAGACTTGCGAAAATATTTATGGTTTCTCAACCATTCCTTAACTCCAACTCCCATATTTCGCGAACGGATTGACTAATCCGAAAAATTTCTGTTGCATCTGAAAACAGAAACTCTCCCGATTACAACGCTATGTGTATTTTTCCCCTAGGCCAATGTAGTTATTGGTTTCGAGTATCAAACTTGCGAAAATTTTGATGGTTTCTCAACCATTCCTTAACTTCAAACTCCCATATCTCGCGAACGGATTGACGAACTCGAGAAATTCCTGTTGCATCTGAAAGTAGAAACTCGTCCGATTACAACGGTATGTGTATTTTTCCCCTAGGCCATAGTAGTTATTGGTTTCGAGTATCAGACTTGCGAAAATTTTGATGGTTTCTCAACCGTTCCTTAATTTCAAACTCCCATATCTCGCGAGCGGATTGACGAACTGGAGAAATTCCTGTTGCATCTGAAAACAGAGACTCTCCCGATTACAACGCTATGTGTATTTTTCCCCTAGGCCAATGTAGTTATTGGTTTCGAGTATCAGACTTGCGAAAATTTTGAAGGTTTCTCAAACATTCCTTAACTTCAAACTCCCATAACTCGCGAACGGATTGACGAACTCGAGGAATTTCTGTTGCATCTGAAAGCAGAAACTCGCCCGATTACAACGGTATGTGTATTTTTCCCCTAGGCCATAGTAGTTATTGGTTTCGAGTATCAGACTTGCGAAAATTGTGATGGTTTCTCAACCATTCCTTAACTTCAAACTCCCATATCTCGCGAACGGATTGACGAACTCGAGAAATACCTGTTGCATCTGAAAGTAGAAACTCGCCCGATTACAACGGTATGTGTATTTTTGCCGTAGGCCATTCCAGTTACTGGTTTCGAGTAACAGACTTGCGAAAATTTTGATGGTTTCTCAACCATTCCTTACCTTCCAACTCCCATATCTCGCGAACGGATTGACGAACTCGAGAAATTCCTGTTGCATCTGAAAGTAGAAACTCGACCGATTACAATGGTGTGTGTACTTTTCCCCTAGGTCCTTCCAGTTATTCGTTTCTAGCATCAGAATTGCGAAAATTTTGATGGTTTCTCAACCATTCCTTAACTTCAAACTCCCATATCTCGCGAACGGATTGACGAACTCGAGAAATTCCTGTTGCATCTGAAAGTAGAAACTCGCCCGATTGCAAAGGTATGTGTATTTTTCCCCTAGGCCATAGTAGTTATTGGTTTCGAGTATCAGATTTGCGAAAATTGTGATGGTTTCTCAACCATTCCTTAACTTCAAACTCCCATATCTCGCGAACGGATTGACGAACTCGAGAAATTCCTGTTGCATCTGAAAGTAGAAACTCGTCCGATTACAACGGTATGTGTATTTTTCCCCTAGGCCATAGTAGTTATTGGTTTCGAGTATCAGACTTGCGAAAATTTTGATGGTTTCTCAACCGTTCCTTAATTTCAAACTCCCATATCTCGCGAGCGGATTGACGAACTGGAGAAATTCCTGTTGCATCTGAAAACAGAGACTCTCCCGATTACAACGCTATGTGTATTTTTCCCCTAGGCCAATGTAGTTATTGGTTTCGAGTATCAAACTTGCGAAAATTTTGTTGGTTTCTCAACCATTCCTTAAATTCAAACTCCCATATCTCGCGAACGGATTGACGAACTCGAGAAATTCCTATTGCATCTGAAAGCAGAAACTCGTCCGATTGCAATGGTGTGTGTACTTTTCCCCTAGGCCCTTCCAGTTATTCGTTTCTAGCATCAGAATTGCGAAAATTTTGATGGTTTCTCAACCATTCCTTAACTTCAAACTCCCATATCTCGCGAACGGATTGACGAACTCGAGAAATACCTGTTGCATCTGAAAGCAGAAACTCGCCCGATTACAACGGTATGTGTATTTTTGCCGTAGGCCATTGTAGTTATTGGTTTCGAGTATCAAACTTGCGAAAATTTTGATGGTTTCTCAACCATTCCTTACCTTCAAACTCCCATATCTCGCGAACGGATTGACGAACACGAGAAATTCCGGTTGCATCTGGAAGAAGAAACTCTCCCGATTACAACGGTATGTGTATTTTTTCCCTAAGCCTTTGTAGTTATTGGTTTCGTGTATCAGACTTGCGAAAATTTTGATGGCTTCTCAACCGTTCCTAAATTCAAACTCCCATATCTCGCGAACGGATTGACGAACTCGAGAAAATCCTGTTGCATCTGAAACCAGAAACTCGTCCGATTACAACGGTGTGTGTATCTTTGCCCTAGGCCATAGTAGTTATTGGTTTCGAGTATCAGACTTGCAAAAATTTTGATGGTTTCTCAAACGTTCCTTAATTTCAAACTCCCATATCTCGCGAACGGATTGACGAACTGGAGAAATTCCTGTTGCATCTGAAAACAGAAACTCTCCCGATTACAACGCTATGTGTATTTTTCCCCTAGGCCAATGTAGTTATTGGTTTCGAGTATCAAACTTGCGAAAATTTTGATGGTTTCTCAACCATTCCTTAACTTCAAACTCCCATATCTCGCGAACGGATTGACGAACGTGAGAAATTCCTGTTGCATCTGAAAGCAGAAACTCGTCCGATTACAATGGTGTGTGTACTTTTCCCCTAGGTCCTTCCAGTTATTCGTTTCTAGCATCAGAATTGCGAAAATTTTGATGGTTTCTCAACCATTCCTTAACTTCACACTCCCATACCACGCGAACGGATTGACGACCTCAAGAAATTCCTGTTGCATCTGAAAGTAGAAACTCGCCCGATTACAACGGTATGTGTATTTTTGCCCTAGGCCATAGTAGTTATTGGTTTCGAGTATCAGACTTGCGAAAATATTTATGGTTTCTCAACCATTCCTTAACTCCAACTCCCATATTTCGCGAACGGATTGACTAATCCGAAAAATTTCTGTTGCATCTGAAAACAGAAACTCTCCCGATTACAACGCTATGTGTATTTTTCCCCTAGGCCAATGTAGTTATTGGTTTCGAGTATCAAACTTGCGAAAATTTTGATGGTTTCTCAACCATTCCTTAACTTCAAACTCCCATATCTCGCGAACGGATTGACGAACTCGAGAAATTCCTGTTGCATCTGAAAGCAGAAACTCGACCGATTACAATGGTGTGCGTACTTTTCCCCTTGGTCCATCCAGTTATTCGTTTCTAGCATCAGAATTGCGAAAATTTTGATGGTTTCTCAACCATTCCTTAACTTCACACTCCCATACCACGCGAACGGATTGACGACCTCAAGAAATTCCTGTTGCATCTGAAAGTAGAAACACGCCCGATTACAAGGGTATGTGTATTTTTCCCCTAGGCCCTTGTAGTTACTGGTTTCGCGTATCAGACTTGCGAAAATTGTGATGGTTTCTCAACCATTCCTTAACTTCAAACTCCCACATCTCGCGAACGGATTGACGAACTCGAGGAATTTCTGTTGCATCTGAAAGCAGAAACTCGCCCGATTACAACGGCATGTGTATTTTTCCCCTAGGCCATATTAGTTATTGGTTTCGAGACTCAGACTTGCGAAAATTGTGATGGTTTCTCAACCGTTCCTTAACTTCACACTCCCATACCACGCGAACGGATTGACGAACTCGAGGAATTTCTGTTGCATCTGAAAGCAGAAACTCGCCCGATTACAACGGTATGTGTATTTTTCCCCTAGGCCATAGTAGTTATTGGTTTCGAGTATCAGACTTGCGAAAATATTTATGGTTTCTCAACCATTCCTTAACTCCAACTCCCATATTTCGCGAACGGATTGACTAATCCGAAAAATTTCTGTTGCATCTGAAAACAGAAACTCTCCCGATTACAACGCTATGTGTATTTTTCCCCTAGGCCAATGTAGTTATTGGTTTCGAGTATCAAACTTGCGAAAATTTTGATGGTTTCTCAACCATTCCTTATCTTCAAACTCCCATATCTCGCGAACGGATTGACGAACGTGAGAAATTCCTGTTGCATCTGAAAGCAGAAACTCGTCCGATTACAATGGTGTGTGTACTTTTCCCCTAGGTCCTTCCAGTTATTCGTTTCTAGCATCAGAATTGCGAAAATTTTGATGGTTTCTCAACCATTCCTTAACTTCAAACTCCCATATCTCGCGAACGGATTGACGAACTCGAGAAATACCTGTTGCATCTGAAAGTAGAAACTCGCCCGATTACAACGGTATGTGTATTTTTGCCCTAGGCCATAGTAGTTATTGGTTTCGAGTATCAGACTTGCGAAAATATTTATGGTTTCTCAACCATTCCTTAACTCCAACTCCCATATTTCGCGAACGGATTGACTAATCCGAAAAATTTCTGTTGCATCTGAAAACAGAAACTCTCCCGATTACAACGCTATGTGTATTTTTCCCCTAGACCAATGTAGTTATTGGTTTCGAGTATCAAACTTGCGAAAATTTTGATGGTTTCTCAACCATTCCTTAACTTCAAACTCCCATATCTCGCGAACGGATTGACGAAATCGAGAAATTCCTGTTGCATCTGAAAGCAGAAACTCGACCGATTACAATGGTGTGTGTACTTTTCCCCTTGGTCCATCCAGTTATTCGTTTCTAGCATCAGAATTGCGAAAATTTTGATGGTTTCTCAACCATTCCTTAACTTCACACTCCCATACCACGCGAACGGATTGACGACCTCAAGAAATTCCTGTTGCATCTGAAAGTAGAAACACGCCCGATTACAAGGGTATGTGTATTTTTCCCCTAGGCCCTTGTAGTTACTGGTTTCGCGTATCAGACTTGCGAAAATTGTGATGGTTTCTCAACCATTCCTTAACTTCAAACTCCCACATCTCGCGAACGGATTGACGAACTCGAGGAATTTCTGTTGCATCTGAAAGCAGAAACTCGCCCGATTACAACGGCATGTGTATTTTTCCCCTAGGCCATATTAGTTATTGGTTTCGAGACTCAGACTTGCGAAAATTGTGATGGTTTCTCAACCGTTCCTTAACTTCACACTCCCATACCACGCGAACGGATTGACGAACTCGAGGAATTTCTGTTGCATCTGAAAGCAGAAACTCGCCCGATTACAACAGTATGTGTATTTTTCCCCTAGGCCATCGCAGTTATTGGTTTCTAGTATCAGACTTGCGAAAATATTTATGGTTTCTCAACTATTCCTTAACTCCAACTCCAATATTTCGCGAACGGATTGACTAATCCGAAAAATTTCTGTTGCATCTGAAAACAGAAACTCTCCCGATTACAACGCTATGTGTATTTTTCCCCTAGGCCAATGTAGTTATTGGTTTCGAGTATCAAACTTGCGAAAATTTTGATGGTTTCTCAACCATTCCTTATCTTCAAACTCCCATATCTCGCGAACCGATTGACGAACTCGAGAAATTCCTGTTGCATCTGAAAGCAGAAACTCGTCCGATTACAATGGTGTGTGTACTTTTCCCCTAGGTCCTTCCAGTTATTCGTTTCTAGCATCAGAATTGCGAAAATTTTGATGGTTCCTCAACCATTCCTTAACTTCAAACTCCCATATCTCGCGAACGGATTGACGAACTCGAGAAATACCTCTTGCATCTGAAAGTAGAAACTCGACCGATTACAACGGTATGTGTATTTTTACCCTAGGCCATAGTAGTTATTGGTTTCGAGTATCAGACTTGCGAAAATATTTATGGTTTCTCAACCATTCCTTAACTCCAACTCCCATATTTCGCGAACGGATTGACTAATCCGAAAAATTTCTGTTGCATCTGAAAACAGAAACTCTCCCGATTACAACGCTATGTGTATTTTTCCCCTAGGCCAATCTAGTTATTGGTTTCGAGTATCAAACTTGCGAAAATTTTGATGGTTTCTCAACCATTCCTTAACTTCAAACTCCCATATCTCGCGAACGGATTGACGAACTCGAGAAATTCCTGTTGCATCTGAAAGCAGAAACTCGACCGATTACAATGGTTTGTGTACTTTTCCCCTAGGTCCTTCCAGTTATTCGTTTCTAGCATCAGAATTGCGAAAATTTTGATGGTTTCTCAACCATTCCTTAACTTCACACTCCCATACCACGCGAACGGATTGACGACCTCAAGAAATTCCTGTTGCATCTGAAAGTAGAAACACGCCCGATTACAAGAGTATGTGTATTTTTCCCCTAGGCCCTTGTAGTTACTGGTTTCGCGTATCAGACTTGCGAAAATTTTGATGTTTTCTCAAGTATTCCTTAACTTCAAACCCCCATATCTCGCGAACGGATTGACGAATCCGAAAAATTTCTGTTGTATCCGAAAGTAGAATCTCTCCCGATTACAACGGTATGTGTATTTTTCCGCTAGGCAATTGTAGTTATTGGTTTCGAGTATCAGACTTGCGAAAATTTTGATGGTTTCTCAACCATTCCTTAACTTCAAACTCCCATATCTCGCGAACGGATTGACGAACTCGAGGAATTTCTGTTGCATCTGAAAGCAGAAACTCGCCCGATTACAACGGTATGTGTATTTTTCCCCTAGGCCATAGTAGTTATTGGTTTCGAGTATCAGACTTGCGAAAATTGTGATGGTTTCTCAACCATTCCTTAACTTCAAACTCCCACATCTCGCGAACGGTTTCAGCAGCACGAGAAATTCCGGTTGCATCTGGAAGAAGAAACTCTCCCGATTACAACGGTATGCGTATTTTTCCCCTAAGCCTTTGTAGTTATTGGTTTCGAGTATCAGACTTGCGAAAATTTTGATGGTTTCTCAACCGTTCCTTAATTTCAAACTCCCATATCTCGCGAACGGATTGACGAACTCGAGAAATTCCTGTTGCATCTGAAACCAGAAACTCGTCCGATTACTACGGTATGTGTATTTTTGCCCTAGGCCATTGTAGTTATTGGTTTCGAGTATCAAACTTGCGAAAATTTTGATGGTTTCTCAACCATTCCTTAACTTCAAACTCCCATATCTCGCGAACGGATTGACGATCTCGAGAAATTCCTGTTGCATCTGAAAGCAGAAACTCGACCGATTACAATGGTGTGTGTACTTTTCCCCTAGGTCATTCCAGTTATTCGTTTCTAGCATCAGAATTGCGAAAGTTTTGATGGTTTCTCAACCATTCCTTAACTTCAAACTCCCATATCTCGCGAACGGATTGACAAACTCGAGGAATTTCTGTTGGATCTGAAAGCAGAAACTCGCCCGATTACAACGGTATGTGTATTTTTGCCCTAGGCCATTCCAGTTATTGGTTTCGAGTTACAGACTTGCGAAAATTTTGATGGTTTCTCAACCATTCCTTACCTTCAAACTCCCATATCTCGCGAACGGATTGACGAACTCGAGAAAATCCTGTTGCATCTGAAACCAGAAACTCGTCCGATTACAACGGTGTGTGTATCTTTGCCCTAAGCCATAGTAGTTATTGGTTTCGAGTATCAGACTTGCAAAAATTTTGATGGTTTCTCAACCGTTCCTTAATTTCAAACTCCCATATCTCGCGAACGGATTGACGAACTGGAGAAATTCCTGTTGCATCTGAAAACAGAAACTCTCCCGATTACAACGCTATGTGTATTTTTCCCCTAGGCCAATGTAGTTATTGGTTTCGAGTATCAAACTTGCGAAAATTTTGATGGTTTCTCAACCATTCCTTAACTTCAAACTCCCATATCTCGCGAACGGATTGACGAACTTGAGAAATTCCTGTTGCATCTGAAAGCAGAAACTCGTCCGATTACAATGGTGTGTGTACTTTTCCCCTAGGTCCTTCCAGTTATTCGTTTCTAGCATCAGAATTGCGAAAATTTTGATGGTTTCTCAACCATTCCTTAACTTCAAACTCCCATATCTCGCGAACGGATTGACGAACTCGAGAAATACCTGTTGCATCTGAAAGTAGAAACTCGCCCGATTACAACGGTATGTGTATTTTTGCCCTAGGCCATAGTAGTTATTGGTTTCGAGTATCAGACTTGCGAAAATATTTATGGTTTCTCAACCATTCCTTAACTCCAACTCCCATATTTCGCGAACGGATTGACTAATCCGAAAAATTTCCGTTGCATCTGAAAACAGAAACTCTCCCGATTACAACGCTATGTGTATTTTTCCCCTAGGCCAATGTAGTTATTGGTTTCGAGTATCAAACTTGCGAAAATTTTGATGGTTTCTCAACCATTCCTTAACTTCAAACTCCCATATCTCGCGAACGGATTGACGAACTCGAGAAATTCCTGTTGCATCTGAAAGCAGAAACTCGACCGATTACAATGGTGTGTGTACTTTTCCCCTAGGTCATTCCAGTTATTCGTTTCTAGCATCAGAATTGCGAAAGTTTTGATGGTTTCTCAACCATTCCTTAACTTCAAACTCCCATATCTCGCGAACGGATTGACGAACTCGAGGAATTTCTGTTGCATCTGAAAGCAGAAACTCGCCCGATTACAACGGTATGTGTATTTTTGCCCTAGGCCATTCCAGTTATTGGTTTCGAGTTACAGACTTGCGAAAATTTTGATGGTTTCTCAACCATTCCTTACCTTCAAACTCCCATATCTCGCGAACGGATTGACGAACTCGAGAAAATCCTGTTGCATCTGAAACCAGAAACTCGTCCGATTACAACGGTGTGTGTATCTTTGCCCTAAGCCATAGTAGTTATTGGTTTCGAGTATCAGACTTGCAAAAATTTTGATGGTTTCTCAACCGTTCTTTAATTTCAAACTCCCATATCTCGCGAACGGATTGACGAACTGGAGAAATTCCTGTTGCATCTGAAAACAGAAACTCTCCCGATTACAACGCTATGTGTATTTTTCCCCTAGGCCAATGTAGTTATTGGTTTCGAGTATCAAACTTGCGAAAATTTTGATGGTTTCTCAACCATTCCTTAACTTCAAACTCCCATATCTCGCGAACGGATTGACGAACTTGAGAAATTCCTGTTGCATCTGAAAGCAGAAACTCGTCCGATTACAATGGTGTGTGTACTTTTCCCCTAGGTCCTTCCAGTTATTCGTTTCTAGCATCAGAATTGCGAAAATTTTGATGGTTTCTCAACCATTCCTTAACTTCAAACTCCCATATCTCGCGAACGGATTGACGAACTCGAGAAATACCTGTTGCATCTGAAAGTAGAAACTCGCCCGATTACAACGGTATGTGTATTTTTGCCCTAGGCCATAGTAGTTATTGGTTTCGAGTATCAGACTTGCGAAAATATTTATGGTTTCTCAACCATTCCTTAACTCCAACTCCCATATTTCGCGAACGGATTGACTAATCCGAAAAATTTCTGTTGCATCTGAAAACAGAAACTCTCCCGATTACAACGCTATGTGTATTTTTCCCCTAGGCCAATGTAGTTATTGGTTTCGAGTATCAAACTTGCGAAAATTTTGATGGTTTCTCAACCATTCCTTAACTTCAAACTCCCATATCTCGCGAACGGATTGACGAACTCGAGAAATTCCTGTTGCATCTGAAAGCAGAAACTCGACCGATTACAATGGTGTGTGTACTTTTCCCCTAGGTCCATCCAGTTATTCGTTTCTAACATCAGAATTGCGAAAATTTTGATGGTTTCTCAACCATTCCTTAACTTCAAACTCCCATATCTCGCGAACGGATTGACGAACTCGAGGAATTTCTGCTGCATCTGAAAGCAGAAACTCGCCCGATTACAACGGTATGTGTATTTTTCCCCTAGGCCATAGTAGTTATTGGTTTCGAGTATCAGACTTGCGAAAATTGTGATGGTTTCTCAACCATTCCTTAACTTCAAACTCCCATATCTCGCGAACGGTTTGAGGAGCACGAGAAATTCCGGTTGCATCTGGAAGAAGAAACTCTCCCGATTACAACGGTATGCGTATTTTTCCCCTAAGCCTTTGTAGTTATTGGTTTCGAGTATCAGACTTGCGAAAATTTTGATGGTTTCTCAACCGTTCCTTAATTTCAAACTCCCATATCTCGCGAACGGATTGACGAACTCGAGAAATTCCTGTTGCATCTGAAACCAGAAACTCGTCCGATTACTACGGTATGTGTATTTTTGCCCTAGGCCATTGTAGTTATTGGTTTCGAGTATCAAACTTGCGAAAATTTTGATGGTTTCTCAACCATTCCTTAACTTCAAACTCCCATATCTCGCGAACGGATTGACGAACTCGAGAAATTCCTGTTGCATCTGAAAGCAGAAACTCGACCGATTACAATGGTGTGTGTACTTTTCCCCTAGGTCATTCCAGTTATTCGTTTCTAGCATCAGAATTGCGAAAGTTTTGATGGTTTCTCAACCATTCCTTAACTTCAAACTCCCATATCTCGCGAACGGATTGACGAACTCGAGGAATTTCTGTTGCATCTGAAAGCAGAAACTCGCCCGATTACAACGGTATGTGTATTTTTGCCCTAGGCCATTCCAGTTATTGGTTTCGAGTTACAGACTTGCGAAAATTTTGATGGTTTCTCAACCATTCCTTACCTTCAAACTCCCATATCTCGCGAACGGATTGACGAACTCGAGAAATTCCTGTTGCATCTGAAAGCAGAAACTCGACCGATTACAATGGTGTGTGTACTTTTCCCCTAGGTCCATCCAGTTATTCGTTTCTAACATCAGAATTGCGAAAATTTTGATGGTTTCTCAACCATTCCTTAACTTCACACTCCCATACCACGCGAACGGATTGACGACCTCAAGAAATTCCTGTTGCATCTGAAAGTAGAAACACGCCCGATTACAAGGGTATGTGTATTTTTCCCCTAGGCCCTTGTAGTTACTGGTTTCGCGTATCAGACTTGCGAAAATTGTGATGGTTTCTCAAGCATTCCTTAACTTCAAACCCCCATATCTCGCGAACGGATTGACGAATCCGAAAAATTTCTGTTGTATCTGAAAGTAGAATCTCTCCCGATTACAACGGTATGTGTATTTTTCCGCTAGCCAATTGTAGTTATTGGTTTCGAGTATCAGACTTGCGAAAATTTTGATGGTGTCTCAACCATTCCTTAACTTCAAACTCCCATATCTCGCGAACGGATTGACGAACTCGAGGAATTTCTGTTGCATCTGAAAGCAGAAACTCGCCCGATTACAACATTATGTGTATTTTTCCCCTAGGCCATCGTAGTTATTGGTTTCGAGTATCAGACTTGCGAAAATATTTATGGTTTCTCAACCATTCCTTAACTCCAACTCCCATATTTCGCGAACGGATTGACTAATCCGAAAAATTTCTGTTGCATCTGAAAACAGAAACTCTCCCGATTACAACGCTATGTGTATTTTTCCCCTAGGCCAATGTAGTTATTGGTTTCGAGTATCAAACTTGCGAAAATTTTGATGGTTTCTCAACCATTCCTTAACTTCAAACTCCCATATCTCGCGAACGGATTGACGAACTCGAGAAATTCCTGTTGCATCTGAAAGCAGAAACTCGACCGATTACAATGGTATGTGTATTTTTCCGCTAGGCAATTGTAGTTATTGGTTTCTAGCATCAGAATTGCGAAAATTTTGATGGTTTCTCAACCATTCCTTAACTTCACACTCCCATACCACGCGAACGGATTGACGACCTCAAGAAATTTCTGTTGCATCTGAAAGTAGAAACACGCCCGATTTCAAGAGTATGTGTATTTTTCCCCTAGGCCCTTGTAGTTACTGGTTTCGCGTATCAGACTTGCGAAAAATTTTGATGTTTTCTCAAGCATTCCTTAACTTCAAACCCCCATATCTCGCGAACGGATTGACGAATCCGAAAAATTTCTGTTGTATCCGAAAGTAGAATCTCTCCCGATTACAACGGTATGTGTATTTTTCCGCTAGGCAATTGTAGTTATTGGTTTCGAGTATCAGACTTGCGAAAATTTTGATGGTTTCTCAACCATTCCTTAACTTCAAACTCCGATACCTCGCGAACGGATTGGCGAACTCGAGAAATTCCTGTTGCATTTGAAAGTAGAAACTCGCCCGATTACAACGGTATGTGTATTTTTCCCCTAGGCCATAGTAGTTATTGGTTTCGAGTTTCAGACTTGCGAAAATTGTGATGGTTTCTCAACCATTCCTCAACTTCAAACTCCCATATCTCGCAAACGGATTGAGGAGCACCAGAAATTCCGGTTGCATCTGGAAGAGGAAACTCTCCCGATTACAATGGTATGCGTATTTTTCCCCTAAGCCTTTGTAGTTATTGGTTTCGAGTATCAGACTTGCGAAAATTTTGATGGTTCTCAACCGTTCCTTAATTTCAAACTCCCATATCTCGCGAACGGATTGACGAACTCGAGAAATTCCTGTTGCATCGGAAAGCAGAAAATCGTTCGATTACAACGGTATGTGTATTTTTGCACTAGGTCATGGTAGTTATTGGTTTCGAGTATCAGACTTGCGAAAATTTTGATGGTTTCTCAACAATTCCTTAACTTCAAACTCCGATACCTCGCGAACGGATTGGCGAACTCGAGAAATTCCTGTCGCCTCTGAAAGTAGATACTTGCCCGATTACAATGGTGTGTGTACTTTTCCCCTAGGTCATTCCGGTTACTCGTTTCTAGCATCAGACTTGCGAAAATTTTGATGGTTTCTCAACCATTCCTTAACTTCAAACTCCCATATCTCGCGAACGGATTGACGAACTCGAGAAATTCCTTTTGCATCTGAAAGTAGAAACTCGCCTGATTACAAAGGTATGTGTATTTTTCCCCTAGGCAATGGTAGTTATTGGTTTCGAGTATCAGACTTGCGAAATTTGTGATGGTTTCTCAACCATTCCTTAACTTCAAACTCCGATACCTCGCGAACGGATTGGCGAACTCGAGAAGTTCCTGTCGCCTCTGAAAGTAGATACTCGCCCCATTACAATGGTGTGTGCACTTTTCCCCTAGGCCATTCCAGTTATTCGTTTCGAGTATCAGTTTTGCGAAAATTTTGATGGTTTCTCAAGCATTCCTTAACTTCAAACTCACATATCTCGCGATCGGATTGACGAACTCGATTATTTCCTGTTGCTTCTGAAAGTAGAAGGTCGACCGATTACAATCGTGTGTGTACTTTTTCCCTAGGTCATTCCAGTTATACGTTTCTATCATCGGAACTGCGAAAATTTTGATGGTTTCTCAACAATTCCTTAACTTGAAACTCCCATATCTCGCGAACGGATTGACGAACTCGATTATTTCCTGTTGCTCCTAAAAGTAGAAAGTCGACCGATTACAATCGTGTGTGTACTTTTTCCCTACGTCATTCCAGATATTCGTTTCTAGCATCAGAATTGCGAAAATTTTGATGGTTTCTCAACCATTCCTTAATTTCAAACACCCATATCTCGCGATCGGATTGACGAGCTCGAGAAATTCCTGCTGCATCTGAAAGTATAAACTCGCCCGATTACAAAGGTATGTGTATTTTTGCCCTAGGCCATTGTAGTTATTGGTTTCGAGTATCAGACTTGCGAAAATTGTGATGCTTTCTCAACCATTCCTTAACCTCAAACTCCCATATCTCGCGAACGGATTGACGAACTCGAGGAATTCCTGTTGCATCTGAAAGTAGAAACTAGCCCGATTACAAAGGTATGTGTATTTTTCCCCTAGGCCTTTGTAGTTATTGGTTTCGAGTATCAGACTTGCGAAAATTTTGATGGTTTCTCAACCATTCCTTAACTTCAAACTCCCATATCGCGCGAACGGATTGACGAACTCGAGAAATTCCTGGTGCATCTGAAACCAAAAACTCGTCCGATTACAACGGTATGTGTATTTTTGCCCTAGGCAATAGTAGTTATTGGTTTCGAGTATCAGACTTGCGAATATTTTGATGGTTTCTCAACCATTCCTTAACTTCAAACACCGATACCTCGCGAACGGATTGGCGAACTCGAGAAATTCCTGTTGTATCTGAAAGTAGAAACTCGCCCGATTACAAACGTATGTGTATTTTTCCCCTAGGCCTTTGTAGTTATTGGTTTCGAGTATCAGACTTGCGAAAATTTTGATGGTTTCTCAAGCATTCCTTAACTTCAAACTCCCATATCTCGCGAACGGATTGACTAACTCGAGAAATTCCTATTGCATCTGAAAGTAGAAACTCGCCCGATTACAAAGGTATGTGTATTTTTTCCCTAGGCAATGGTAGTTATTGGTTTCGAGTATCAGACTTGCGAAATTTGTGATGGTTTCTCAACCATTCCTTAACTTCAAACTCCGATACCTCGCGAACGGATTGGCGAACTCGAGAAGTTCCTGTCGCCTCTGAAAGTAGATTCTTGCCCGATTACAATGGTGTGTGTACTTTTCCCCTAGGTCATTCCGGTTATTCGTTTCAAGCATCAGACTTACGAAAATTTTGATGGTTCCTCAACCATTCCTTAACTTCAATCTCCCATATCTCGCGAACGGATTGACGAACTCGAGAAATTCCTATTGCATCTGAAAGTAGAAACTCGCCCGATTACAAAGGTACGTGTATTTTTCCCCTAGGCAATGGTAGTTATTGGTTTCGAGTATCATACTTGCGAAAATTTTGATGGTTTCTCAACCATTCCTTAACTTCAAACTCCCATATCTCGCGAACGGATTGACGAACTCGAGAAATTCCTTTTGCATCTGAAAGTAGAAACTCGCCTGATTACAGAGGTATGTGTATTTTTCCCCTAGGCAATGGTAGTTATTGGTTTCGAGTATCAGACTTGCGAAAATTTTGATGGTTTCTCAAGCATTCCTTAACTTCAAACTCCCATATCTCGCGAACGGATTGACGACCTCGATTATTTCCTGTTGCATCTGAAAGTAGAAGGTCGACCGATTACAATGGTGTGTGTACTTTTTCCCTAGGTCATTCCAGTTATTCGTTTCTAGCATCAGAATTGTGAATATTTTTATGGTTTCTCAACCATTCCTTAACTTCAAACTCCCATATCTCGCGAACGGATTGACGAGCTCGAGAAATTCCTGTTGCATCTGAAAGTAGAAACTCGCCCGATTACAAAGGTATGTGCATTTTTCCCCTAGGTCATGGTATTATAGTTATTGGTTTCGAGTATCAGACTTGCGAAAATTGTGGTGGTTTCTCAACCATTCCTTAACTTCAAACTCCCATATCGCGCGAACGGATTGACGAACTCGAGAAATTCCTGGTGCATCTGAAACCAAAAACTCGTCCGATTACAACGGTATGTGTATTTTTGCCCTAGGCCATAGTAGTTATTGGTTTCGAGTATCAGACTTGCGAATATTTTGATGGTTTCTCAACCATTCCTTAACTTCAAACACCGATACCTCGCGAACGGATTGGCGAACTCGAGAAATTCCTGTTGCATTTGAAAGTAGATACTTGCCCGATTACAATGGTGTGTGTACTTTTCCCCTAGGTCATTCCGGTTATTCGTTTCTAGCATCAGACTTGCGAAAATTTTGATGGTTTCTCAACCATTCCTTAACTTCAAACTCCCATATCTCGCGAACGGATTGACGAACTCGAGAAATTCCTTTTGCATCTGAAAGTAGAAACTCGCCTCATTACAAAGGTATGTGTATTTTTCCCCTAGGCAATGGTAGTTATTGGTTTCGAGTATCAGACTTGCGAAATTTGTGATGGTTTCTCAACCATTCCTTAACTTCAAACTCCGATACCTCGCGAACGAATTGGCGAACTCGAGAAGTTCCTGTCGCCTCTGAAAGTAGATACTCGCCCCATTACAAAGGTGTGTGCACTTTTCCCCTAGGCCATTCCAGTTATTCGTTTGGGGTATCAGTTTTGCGAAAATTTTGATGGTTTCTCAAGCATTCCTTAACTTCAAACTCCCATACCTCGCGATCGGATTGACGAACTCGATTATTTCCTGTTGCTTCTGAAAGTAGAAGGTCGACCGATTACAATCGTGTGTGTACTTTTTCCCTCGGTCATTCCTGATATTCGTTTCTAGCATCAGAATTGCGAAAATTTTGATGGTTTCTCAACCATTCCTTAACTTCAAACTCCCATATCTCGCGAACGGATTGACGAACTCGAGAAATTCCTATTGCATCTAAAAGTAGAAACTCGCCCGATTACAAAGGTATGTGTATTTTTCCCCTAGGCAACGGTGGTTATTGGTTTCAAGTATCAGACTTGCGAAATTTGTGATGGTTTCTCAACCATTCCTTAACTACAAACTCCGATACCTCGCGAACGGATTGGCGAACTCGAGAAGTTCCTGTCGCCTCTGAAAGTAGATACTTGCCCGATTACAATGCAGTGTGTACTTTTCCCCGAGGCCATTCCAGTTATTCGTTTCTAGCATCAGAATTGCGAAAATTTTGATGGTTTCTCAACCATTCCTTAACTTCAAACTCCCATATCTCGCGAACCGATTGACGAGCTCGAGAAATTCCTGTTGCATCTGAAAGTAGAAACTCGCCCGATTACAAAGGTATGGGTAGTTTTCCCCTAGGCCTTTGTAGTTATTGGTTTCGAGTATCAGACTTGCGAAAATTTTGATGGTTTCTCAAGCATTCCTTAACTTCAAACTCCCATATCTCGCGAACGAATTGACGAACTCGATTATTTCCTGTTGCATCTGAAAGTAGAAGGTCGACCGATTACAATGGTGTGTGTACTTTATCCCTAGGTCATTCCAGTTATTCGTTTCTATCATCAGAATTGCGATAATTTTTATGGTTTATCAACCATTCCTTAGCTTCAAACTCCGATAGCTCGCGAACGGATTGGCGAACTCGAGAAGTTCCTGTCGCCTCTGAAAGTAGATACTTGCCCGATTACAATGGCGTGTGTACTTTTCCCCTAGGTCATTCCGGTTATTCGTTTCTAGCATCAGACTTGCGAAAATTTTGATGGTTTCTCAACCATTCCTTAACTTCAAACTCCCATATCTCGCGAACGGATTGACGAACTCGAGAAATTCCTGGTGCATCTGAAACTAAAAACACGTCCGATTACAACGGCATGTGTATTTTTGCCCTAGGCCATAGTAGTTATTGGTTTCGAGTAACAGACTTGCGAATATTTTGATGGTTTCTCAACCATTCCATAACTTCAAACACCGATACCTCGCGAACGGATTGGCGAACTCGAGAAATTACTGTTGCATCTGAAAGTAGAAACTCGCCCGATTACAAAGGTATGTGTATTTTTCCGCTAGGCCTTTGTAGATATTGGTTTCGAGTATCAGACTTGCGAAAATTTTGATGGTTTCTCAAGCATTCCTTAATTTCAAACTCCCATATCTCGCGAACGGATTGGCGAACTCGAGAAATTCCTATTGCATCTGAAAGTAGAAACACGCCTGATTACAAAGGTATGTGTATTTTTCCCCTAGGCAATGGTAGTTATTGGTTTCGAGTATCAGACTTTCGAAATTTGTGATGGTTTCACAACCATTCCTTAACTTCAAACTCCGATACCTCGCGAACGGATTGGCGAACTCGAGAAGTTCCTGTCGCCTCTGAAAGTAGATACTTGCCCGATTACAATGGTGTGTGTACTTTTCCCCTAGGTCATTCCGGTTATTCGTTTCTAGCATCAGACTTGCGAACATTTTGATGGTTTCTCAACCATTCCTTAACTTCAAGCTCCCATATCTCGCGAACGGATTGACGAGCTCGAGAAATTCCTGTTGCATCTGAAAGTAGAAACTCGCCCGATTACAAAGGTACGTGTATTTTTCCCCTAGGCAATGGTAGTTATTGGTTTCGAGTATCATACTTGCGAAAATTTTGATGGTTTCTCAACCATTCCTTAACTTCAAACTCCCATATCTCGCGAACGGATTGACGAACTCGAGAAATTCCTTTTGCATCTGAAAGTAGAAACTCGCCTGATTACAGAGGTATGTGTATTTTTCCCCTAGGCAATGGTAGTTATTGGTTTCGAGTATCAGACTTGCGAAAATTTTGATGGTTTCTCAAGCATTCCTTAACTTCAAACTCCCATATCTCGCGAACGGATTGACGACCTCGATTATTTCCTGTTGCATCTGAAAGTAGAAGGTCGACCGATTACAATGGTGTGTGTACTTTTTCCCTAGGTCATTCCAGTTATTCGTTTCTAGCATCAGAATTGTGAATATTTTTATGGTTTCTCAACCATTCCTTAACTTCAAACTCCCATATCTCGCGAACGGATTGACGAGCTCGAGAAATTCCTGTTGCATCTGAAAGTAGAAACTCGCCCGATTACAAAGGTATGTGCATTTTTCCCCTAGGTCATGGTATTATAGTTATTGGTTTCGAGTATCAGACTTGCGAAAATTGTGGTGGTTTCTCAACCATTCCTTAACTTCAAACTCCCATATCGCGCGAACGGATTGACGAACTCGAGAAATTCCTGGTGCATCTGAAACCAAAAACTCGTCCGATTACAACGGTATGTGTATTTTTGCCCTAGGCCATAGTAGTTATTGGTTTCGAGTATCAGACTTGCGAATATTTTGATGGTTTCTCAACCATTCCTTAACTTCAAACACCGATACCTCGCGAACGGATTGGCGAACTCGAGAAATTCCTGTTGCATTTGAAAGTAGATACTTGCCCGATTACAATGGTGTGTGTACTTTTCCCCTAGGTCATTCCGGTTATTCGTTTCTAGCATCAGACTTGCGAAAATTTTGATGGTTTCTCAACCATTCCTTAACTTCAAACTCCCATATCTCGCGAACGGATTGACGAACTCGAGAAATTCCTTTTGCATCTGAAAGTAGAAACTCGCCTCATTACAAAGGTATGTGTATTTTTCCCCTAGGCAATGGTAGTTATTGGTTTCGAGTATCAGACTTGCGAAATTTGTGATGGTTTCTCAACCATTCCTTAACTTCAAACTCCGATACCTCGCGAACGGATTGGCGAACTCGAGAAGTTCCTGTCGCCTCTGAAAGTAGATACTCGCCCCATTACAATGGTGTGTGCACTTTTCCCCTAGGCCATTCCAGTTATTCGTTTCGAGTATCAGTTTTGCGAAAATTTTGATGGTTTCTCAAGCATTCCTTAACTTCAAACTCCCATACCTCGCGATCGGATTGACGAACTCGATTATTTCCTGTTGCTTCTGAAAGTAGAAGGTCGACCGATTACAATCGTGTGTGTACTTTTTCCCTAGGTCATTCCAGTTATTCGTTTCTATCATCGGAATTGCGAAAATTTTGATGGTTTCTCAACAATTCCTTAACTTGAAACTCCCACATCTCGCGAACGGATTGACGAACTCGATTATTTCCTGTTGCTTCTGAAAGTAGAAAGTCGACCGATTACAATCGTGTGTGTACTTTTTCCCTCGGTCATTCCTGATATTCGTTTCTAGCATCAGAATTGCGAAAATTTTGATGGTTTCTCAACCATTCCTTAACTTCAAACTCCCATATCTCGCGAACGGATTGACGAACTCGAGAAATTCCTATTGCATCTAAAAGTAGAAACTCGCCCGATTACAAAGGTATGTGTATTTTTCCCCTAGGCAACGGTGGTTATTGGTTTCAAGTATCAGACTTGCGAAATTTGTGATGGTTTCTCAACCATTCCTTAACTACAAACTCCGATACCTCGCGAACGGATTGGCGAACTCGAGAAGTTCCTGTCGCCTCTGAAAGTAGATACTTGCCCGATTACAATGCAGTGTGTACTTTTCCCCGAGGCCATTCCAGTTATTCGTTTCTAGCATCAGAATTGCGAAAATTTTGATGGTTTCTCAACCATTCCTTAACTTCAAACTCCCATATCTCGCGAACGGATTGACGAGCTCGAGAAATTCCTGTTGCATCTGAAAGTAGAAACTCGCCCGATTACAAAGGTATGTGTATTTTTCCCCTAGGCAATGGTAGTTATTGGTTTCGAGTATCATACTTGCGAAAATTTTGATGGTTTCTCAACCATTCCTTAACTTCAAACTCCCATATCTCGCGAACGGATTGACGAACTCGAGAAATTCCTTTTGCATCTGAAAGTAGAAACTCGCCTGATTACAGAGGTATGTGTATTTTTCCCCTAGGCAATGGTAGTTATTGGTTTCGAGTATCAGACTTGCGAAAATTTTGATGGTTTCTCAAGCATTCCTTAACTTCAAACTCCCATATCTCGCGAACGGATTGACGACCTCGATTATTTCCTGTTGCATCTGAAAGTAGAAGGTCGACCGATTACAATGGTGTGTGTACTTTTTCCCTAGGTCATTCCAGTTATTCGTTTCTAGCATCAGAATTGTGAATATTTTTATGGTTTCTCAACCATTCCTTAACTTCAAACTCCCATATCTCGCGAACGGATTGACGAGCTCGAGAAATTCCTGTTGCATCTGAAAGTAGAAACTCGCCCGATTACAAAGGTATGTGCATTTTTCCCCTAGGTCATGGTATTATAGTTATTGGTTTCGAGTATCAGACTTGCGAAAATTGTGGTGGTTTCTCAACCATTCCTTAACTTCAAACTCCCATATCGCGCGAACGGATTGACGAACTCGAGAAATTCCTGGTGCATCTGAAACCAAAAACTCGTCCGATTACAACGGTATGTGTATTTTTGCCCTAGGCCATAGTAGTTATTGGTTTCGAGTATCAGACTTGCGAATATTTTGATGGTTTCTCAACCATTCCTTAACTTCAAACACCGATACCTCGCGAACGGATTGGCGAACTCGAGAAATTCCTGTTGCATTTGAAAGTAGATACTTGCCCGATTACAATGGTGTGTGTACTTTTCCCCTAGGTCATTCCGGTTATTCGTTTCTAGCATCAGACTTGCGAAAATTTTGATGGTTTCTCAACCATTCCTTAACTTCAAACTCCCATATCTCGCGAACGGATTGACGAACTCGAGAAATTCCTTTTGCATCTGAAAGTAGAAACTCGCCTCATTACAAAGGTATGTGTATTTTTCCCCTAGGCAATGGTAGTTATTGGTTTCGAGTATCAGACTTGCGAAATTTGTGATGGTTTCTCAACCATTCCTTAACTTCAAACTCCGATACCTCGCGAACGGATTGGCGAACTCGAGAAGTTCCTGTCGCCTCTGAAAGTAGATACTCGCCCCATTACAATGGTGTGTGCACTTTTCCCCTAGGCCATTCCAGTTATTCGTTTCGAGTATCAGTTTTGCGAAAATTTTGATGGTTTCTCAAGCATTCCTTAACTTCAAACTCCCATACCTCGCGATCGGATTGACGAACTCGATTATTTCCTGTTGCTTCTGAAAGTAGAAGGTCGACCGATTACAATCGTGTGTGTACTTTTTCCCTAGGTCATTCCAGTTATTCGTTTCTATCATCGGAATTGCGAAAATTTTGATGGTTTCTCAACAATTCCTTAACTTGAAACTCCCACATCTCGCGAACGGATTGACGAACTCGATTATTTCCTGTTGCTTCTGAAAGTAGAAAGTCGACCGATTACAATCGTGTGTGTACTTTTTCCCTCGGTCATTCCTGATATTCGTTTCTAGCATCAGAATTGCGAAAATTTTGATGGTTTCTCAACCATTCCTTAACTTCAAACTCCCATATCTCGCGAACGGATTGACGAACTCGAGAAATTCCTATTGCATCTAAAAGTAGAAACTCGCCCGATTACAAAGGTATGTGTATTTTTCCCCTAGGCAACGGTGGTTATTGGTTTCAAGTATCAGACTTGCGAAATTTGTGATGGTTTCTCAACCATTCCTTAACTACAAACTCCGATACCTCGCGAACGGATTGGCGAACTCGAGAAGTTCCTGTCGCCTCTGAAAGTAGATACTTGCCCGATTACAATGCAGTGTGTACTTTTCCCCGAGGCCATTCCAGTTATTCGTTTCTAGCATCAGAATTGCGAAAATTTTGATGGTTTCTCAACCATTCCTTAACTTCAAACTCCCATATCTCGCGAACGGATTGACGAGCTCGAGAAATTCCTGTTGCATCTGAAAGTAGAAACTCGCCCGATTACAAAGGTATGGGTAGTTTTCCCCTAGGCCTTTGTAGTTATTGGTTTCGAGTATCAGACTTGCGAAAATTTTGATGGTTTCTCAAGCATTCCTTAACTTCAAACTCCCATATCTCGCGAACGAATTGACGAACTCGATTATTTCCTGTTGCATCTGAAAGTAGAAGGTCGACCGATTACAATGGTGTGTGTACTTTATCCCTAGGTCATTCCAGTTATTCGTTTCTATCATCAGAATTGCGATAATTTTTATGGTTTATCAACCATTCCTTAGCTTCAAACTCCGATAGCTCGCGAACGGATTGGCGAACTCGAGAAGTTCCTGTCGCCTCTGAAAGTAGATACTTGCCCGATTACAATGGCGTGTGTACTTTTCCCCTAGGTCATTCCGGTTATTCGTTTCTAGCATCAGACTTGCGAAAATTTTGATGGTTTCTCAACCATTCCTTAACTTCAAACTCCCATATCTCGCGAACGGATTGACGAACTCGAGAAATTCCTGGTGCATCTGAAACTAAAAACACGTCCGATTACAACGGCATGTGTATTTTTGCCCTAGGCCATAGTAGTTATTGGTTTCGAGTAACAGACTTGCGAATATTTTGATGGTTTCTCAACCATTCCATAACTTCAAACACCGATACCTCGCGAACGGATTGGCGAACTCGAGAAATTACTGTTGCATCTGAAAGTAGAAACTCGCCCGATTACAAAGGTATGTGTATTTTTCCGCTAGGCCTTTGTAGATATTGGTTTCGAGTATCAGACTTGCGAAAATTTTGATGGTTTCTCAAGCATTCCTTAAATTCAAACTCCCATATCTCGCGAACGGATTGGCGAACTCGAGAAATTCCTATTGCATCTGAAAGTAGAAACACGCCTGATTACAAAGGTATGTGTATTTTTCCCCTAGGCAATGGTAGTTATTGGTTTCGAGTATCAGACTTTCGAAATTTGTGATGGTTTCACAACCATTCCTTAACTTCAAACTCCGATACCTCGCGAACGGATTGGCGAACTCGAGAAGTTCCTGTCGCCTCTGAAAGTAGATACTTGCCCGATTACAATGGTGTGTGTACTTTTCCCCTAGGTCATTCCGGTTATTCGTTTCTAGCATCAGACTTGCGAACATTTTGATGGTTTCTCAACCATTCCTTAACTTCAAACTCCCATATCTCGCGAACGGATTGACGAGCTCGAGAAATTCCTGTTGCATCTGAAAGTAGAAACTCGCCCGATTACAAAGGTATGTGCATTTTTCCCCTAGGTCATGGTAGTTATTGGTTTCGAGTATCAGACTTGCGAAAATTGTGGTGGTTTCTCAACCATTCCTTAATTTCAAACTCCCATATCGCGCGAACGGATTGACGAACTCGAGAAATTCCTGGTGCATCTGAAACCAAAAACACGTCCGATTACAACGGTATGTGTATTTTTGCCCTAGGCCATAGTAGTTATTGGTTTCGAGTATCAGACTTGCGAATATTTTGATGGTTTCTCAACCATTCCTTAACTTCAAACACCGATACCTCGCGAACGGATTGGCGAACTCGAGAAATTACTGTTGCATCTGAAAGTAGAAACTCGCCCGATTACAAAGGTATGTGTATTTTTCCGCTAGGCCTTTGTAGTTATTGGTTTCGAGTATCAGACTTGCGAAAATTTTGATGGTTTCTCAAGCATTCCTTAATTTCAAACTCCCATATCTCGCGAACGGATTGGCGAACTCGAGAAATTCCTATTGCATCTGAAAGTAGAAACACGCCTGATTACAAAGGTATGTGTATTTTTCCCCTAGGCAATGGTAGTTATTGGTTTCGAGTATCAGACTTGCGAAATTTGTGATGGTTTATCAACCATTCCTTAACTTCAAACTCCGATACTTCGCGAACGGATTGGCGAACTCGAGAAGTTCCTGTCGCCTCTGAAAGTAGATACTTGCCCGATTACAATGGTGTGTGTACTTTTCCCCTAGGTCATTCCGGTTATTCGTTTCTAGCATCAGACTTGCGAAAATTTTGATGGTTTCTCAACCATTCCTTATCTTCAACCTCCCATATCTCGCGAACGGATTGACGAACTCGAGAAATTCCTATTGCATCTGAAAGTAGAAACTCGCCCGATTACAAAGGTATGTGTATTTTTCCGCTAGGCCTTTGTAGTTATTGGTTTCGAGTATCAGACTTGCGAAAACTTTGATGGTTTCTCAAGCATTCCTTAATTTCAAACTCCCATATCTCGCGAACGGATTGGCGAACTCGAGAAATTCCTATTGCATCTGAAAGTAGAAACACGCCTGATTGCAAAGGTATGTGTATTTTTCCCCTAGGTAATGGTAGTTATTGGTTTCGAGTATCAGACTTGCGAAATTTGTGATGGTTTCTCAACCATTCCTTAACTTCAAACTACGATACCTCGCGAACGGACTGGCGAACTCGAGAAGTTCCTGTCGCCTCTGAAAGTAGATACTTGCCCGATTACAATGGTGTGTGTACTTTTCCCCTATGTCATTCCGGTTATTCGTTTCTAGCATCAGACTTGCGAAAATTTTGATGGTTTCTCAACCATTCCTTAACTTCAAACTCCCATATCTCGAGAACGGATTGACAAATTCGAGAAATTCCTATTGCATCTGAAAGTAGAAACTCGCCCGATTACAAAGGTATGTGTATTTATACCCTAGGCAATGGTAGTTATTGTTTTCGAGTATCAGACTTGCGAAATTTGTGATGGTTTCTCAACCATTCCTTAACTTCAAACTCCGATACCTCGCGAACGGATTGGCGAACTCGAGAAGTTCCTGTCGCCTCTGAAAGTAGATACTTGCCCGATTACAATGGTGTGTGTACTTTTCCCCTAGGTCATTCCGGTTATTCGTTTCTAGCATCAGACTTGCGAAAATTTTGATGGTTTCTCAACCATTCCTTAACTTCAAACTCCATTTCTCGCGAACGGATTGACGAGCTCGAGAAATTCCTGTTGCATCTGAAAGTAGAAACTCGCCCGATTACAAAGGTATGTGTAGTTTACCCCTAGGCCTTTGTAGTTATTGGTTTCGAGTATCAGACTTGCGAAAAGTTTGATGGTTTCTCAAGCATTCCTTAACTTCAAACTCCCATATCTCGCGAACGGTTTGACGATCTCGATTATTTCCTGTTGCGTCTGAAAGTAGAAGTTCGACCGATTACAATCGTGTGTGTACTTTTTCCCTAGGTCATTCCAGTTATTCGTTTCTAGGATCAGACTTGCGAAAGTTTTGATGTTTTCTCAACCGTTCCTTAATTTCAAACTCCCATATCTCGCGAACAAATTGACGAACTCGAGGAATTCCTGTTGCATCTGAAAGTAGAAACTCGCCCCATTACAATGGTGTTTGCACTTTTCCCCTAGGCCATTCCAGTTATTGGTTTCGAGTATCAGACTTGCGAAAATTTTGATGGTTTCTCAAGCATTCCTTAATTTCAAACTCCCATATCTCGCGAACGGATTGACGAGCTCGAGAAATTCCTGTTGCATCTGAAAGTAGAAACTCGCCCGATTACAACGGTGTGTGTACTTTTCCCCTAGGCCATTCCAGTTATTGGTTTCGAGTATCACACTTGCGAAAATTGTGATGGTCTCACAACCATTCCATTACTTCAAACTCCCATATCTCGCGAACGGATTGACGAAATCGAGGAATTCCTGTTGCATCTGAAAGTAGAAACTCGCCCCATTACAATGGTGTTTGCACTTTTCCCCTAGGCCATTCCAGTTATTGGTTTCGAGTATCAGACTTGCGAAAATTTTGATGGTTCCTCAACCATTCCTTAACTTCAAACTCCCATATCTCGCGAACGGATTGACGAGCTCGAGAAATTCCTGTTGCATCTGAAAGTAGAAACTCGCCCGAATACAATGGTGTGTGTACTTTTCTCCTAGGCCATTCCAGTTATTGGTTTCGATTATCAGACAAGTGAAAATTTTGATGGTTTCTCAACCATTCCTTAACTTCAAACTGCAATATCTCGCGAACGGATTGACGAACTCGAGAAATTCCTGTTGCATCTGAAAGTAGAAACTCGACCGTTTACAATGGTGTGTGTACTTTTTCCCTAGGCCATTCCAGTTATTGGTTTCGAGTATCAGACCGGCGAAAATTTTGATGGTTTCTCAACCATTCCTTAACTTCAAACTCCCATATCCCGCGAACGGATTGACGAACTCGAGAAATTCCTGTTGCATCTGAAAGCAGAAACTCGCCCGTTTACAAAGGTATGTGTATTTTTCCCCTAGGCAATGGTAGTTATTCGTTTCTAGCATCAGACTTGCGAAAATTTTGATGGTTTCTCAACCATTCCTTAACTTGACACTTCCATATCTCGCGAACGGATTGACGAACTCGAGAATTTCCTATTGCATCTGAAAGCAAAAACTCGCCCGATTACAACGGTATGTGTATTTTTGCCCTAGGCCATGGTAGTTATTGGTTTCGAGTATCTGACTTGCGAAAATTGTGATGGTTTCTCAACCATTCCTTAACTTCAAACTCCCATATCTCGCGAACGGATAGACGAACTCGAGAATTTCCTGTTGCTTCTGAAAGTAGAAACTCGCCCGATTACAAAGGTATGTGTATTTTTCCCCTAGGCCATAGTAGTTATTGGTTTCGAGTATCAGACTTCCGAAAATTGTGATAGTCTCTCAAACATTCCTTAACTTCAAACTCCCATATCTCGCGAACGGATTGACGAACTCAAGAAATTCCTGTTGCATCTGAAAGTAGAATCTCGCTCCATTACAATGGTGTGTGTACTTTTCCCCTGGGCCATTCCAGTTATTGATTTCGAGAATCAGACCAGCGAAAATTTTGATGGTTTCTCAACCATTTCTTAACTTCAAACTCCCATACCTCGCGAACGGATTGACGAGCTCGAGAAATGCCTGTTGCATCTGAAAGTAGAAACTCGCCCGATTACAAAGGTATGTGTAGTTTTCCGCTAGGCATTTGTGGTTATTGGTTTCGAGTATCAGACTTGCGAAAAGTTTGATGGTTTCTCAAGCATTCCTTAACTTCAAACTCCCATATCTCGCGAATGGTTTGACGATCTCGATTATTTCCTGTTGCATCTGAAAGTAGAAGGTCGACCGATTACAATGGTGTGTGTACTTTTCCCCTAGGCTATTCCAGTTATTGGTTTCGAGTATCAGACTTGCGAAAGTTTTGATGTTTTCTCAACCGTTCCTTAATTTCAAACTCCCATATCTCGCGAAAGAATTGACGAACTCGAGGAATTCCTGTTGCTTCTGAAAGTAGAAACTCGCCCGATTACAACGGTGTGTGTACTTTTCCCCTAGGCCATTCCAGTTATTGGTTTCGAGTATCACACTTGCGAAAATTGTGATGGTCTCACAACCATTCCATAACTTCAAACTCCCATATCTCGCGAACGGATTGGCGAACTCGAGGAATTCCTGTTGCATCTGAAAGTAGAAACTCGCCCCATTACAATGGTGTGTGCACTTTTCCCCTAGGCCATTCCAGTTATTGGTTTCGAGTATCAGTTTGGCGAAAATTTTGATGGTTTCTCAAGCATTCCTTAACTTCAAACTCCCATATCTCGCGAACGGATTGACGAACTCGATTATTTCCTGTTGCATCTGAAAGTAGAAACTCGCCCCATTACAATGGTGTGTGCACTTTTCCCCTAGGCCATTCCAGTTATTGGTTTCGAGTATCAGACTTGCGAAAATTTTGATGGTTTCTCAACCATTTCTTAACTTCGAACTCCCATAACTCGCGAACGGATTGACGAGCTCGAGAAATTCCTGTTGCATCTGAAAGTAGAAACTCGCCCGATTACAAAGGTATGTGTAGTTTTCCGCTAGGCCTTTGTAGTTATTGGTTTCGAGTATCAGACTTGCGAAAAGTTTGATGGTTTCTCAAGCATTCCTTAACTTCAAACTCCCATATCTCGCGAACGGTTTGACGATCTCGATTATTTCCTGTTGCATCTGAAAGTAGAAGGTCGACCGATTACAATGGTGTGTGTACTTTTTCCCTAGGTCATTCCAGTTATTCGTTTCTAGGATCAGAATTGCGAAAATTTTTATGGTTTCTCAACCACTCCTTAAGTTCAAACTCCCATATCTCGAGAACGGATTGACGAACTCGAGAAATTCCTGTTGCATCTGAAAGTAGAAACTCGCCCGATTACAACGGTGTGTGTACTTTTCCCCTAGGCTATTCCAGTTATTGGTTTCGAGTATCAGACTTGCGAAAGTTTTGATGTTTTCTCAACCGTTCCTTAATTTCAAACTCCCATGTCTCGCGAACGGATTGACGAACTCGAGAAATTCCTGTTGCATCTGAAAGTAGAAACTCGCCCGATTACAAAGGTATGTGTATTTTTCCCCTAGGCCATAGTAGGTATTGGTTTCGAGTATCAGACTTCCGAAAATTGTGATAGTCTCTCAAACATTCCTTAACTTCAAACTCCCATATCTCGCGAACGGATTGACGAACTCAAGAAATTCCTGTTGCATCTGTAAGTAGAAGGTCGACCGATTACGATGGTGTGTGTACTCTTTTCCTAGGTCATTCCAGTTATTCGTTTCTAGCATCAGAATTGCGAAAATTTTTATGGTTTCTCAACCACTCCTTAAGTTCAAACTCCCATATCTCGCGAACGGATTGACGAACTCGAGAAATTCCTGTTGCATCTGAAAGTAGAAACTCGCCCGATTACGACGGTGTGTGTACTTTTCCTCTAGGCCATTCCAGTTATTGGTTTCGAGTATCAGTTTTGCGAAAATTTTGATGGTTTCTCAAGCATTCCGTAACTTCAAACTCCCATATCTCGCGAACGGATTGACGAACTCGAGAAATTCCTGTTGCATCTGAAAGTAGAAACTCGCCCGTTTACAAAGGTATGTGTATTTTTACCCTAGGACATAGTAGTTATTGGTTTCGAGTATCAGACTTCCGAAAATTGTGATAGTCTCACAACCATTCCTTAACTTCAAACTCCCATATCTCGCGAACGGATTGACGAACTCGAGAAATTCCTGTTGCATCTGAAAGTAGAAACTCGCCCCATTACAATGGTGTGTGTACTTTCCCCCTAGGCCATTCCAGTTATTGGTTTCGAGTATCAGACCAGTGAAAATTTTGATGGTTTCTCAACCATTCCTTAACTTCAAACTCCAATATCTCGCGAACGGATTGACGAACTCGAGAAATTCCTGTTGCATCTGAAAGTAGAAACTCGCCCGTTTACAAAGGTATGTGTATTTTTACCCTAGGACATAGTAGTTATTGGTTTCGAGTATCAGACTTGCGAAAATTTTGAGGGTTTCCCAACCATTCCTTAACTTCAAACTCCCATATCCCGCGAACGGATTGACGAACTCGAGAAATTCCTGTTGCATCTGAAAGCAGAAACTCGCCCGATTACAAAGGTATGTGTATTTTTCCCCTAGACAATGGTAGTTATTCGTTTCTAGCATCAGACTTGCGAAAATTTTGATGGTTTCTCAACCATTCCTTAACTTCACACTTCCATATCTCGCGAACGGATTGACGAACTCGAGAATTTCCTATTGCATCTGAAAGCAAAAACTCGCCCGATTACAACGGTATGTGTATTTTTGCCCTAGGCCATGGTAGTTATTGGTTTCGAGTATCAGACTTGCGAAAATTGTGATGGTTTCTCAACCATTGCTTAACTTCAAACTGCCATATCTCGCGAACGGATTGACGAACCCGAGAAATTCCTGTTGCTTCTGAAAGTAGAATCTCGCTCCATTACAATGGTGTGTGTACTTTCCCCCTAGGCCATTCCAGTTATTGGTTTCGAGTATCAGACCAGTGAAAATTTTGATGGTTTCTCAACCATTCCTTAACTTCAAACTCCAATATCTCGCGAACGGATTGACGAACTCGAGAAATTCCTGTTGCATCTGAAAGTAGAAACTCGCCCGTTTACAAAGGTATGTGTATTTTTCCCCTAGGACATAGTAGTTATTGGTTTCGAGTATCAGACTTGCGAAAATTTTGAGGGTTTCCCAACCATTGCTTAACTTCAAACTGCCATATCTCGCGAACGGATTGACGAACCCGAGAAATTCCTGTTGCTTCTGAAAGTAGAATCTCGCTCCATTACAATGGTGTGAGTACTTTTCCCCTGGGCCATTCCAGTTATTGATTTCGAGAATCAGACCAGAGAAAATTTTGATGGTTTCACCACCATTCCTTAACTTCACACTTCCATATCTCGCGAACGGATTGAAGAACTCGAGAATATCCTATTGCATCTGAAAGCAGAAACTCGCCCGATTATAACGGTATCTGTGTTTTTTCCCCTGGGCCATTGTTGTTATTGGTTTCGAGTATCAGATTTGCGAAAATTTTGATGGTTTCTCAACCATTCCTTAACTTCACACTTCCATATCTCGCGATCGGGTTGACGAACTCGAGAAATTCCTGTTGCATCTGAATGTAGAAATTCGCCCGATTACAAAGATATGTGTGTTTTTCACCTAGGCCTATGTAGTTATTGGTTTCGAGTATCAGACTTGCGAAAATTTTGATAGTTTGTCAACCATTCCTTAACTTCAAACTCCCATATCTCGCGAACGGATTGACGAATTCGAGAAATTCCTGTTGCACCTGGAAGCAGAGAATCGTCCGATTACAATGGTGTGTGTACTTTTCCCCTAAGTCATTCCAGTTATTGGTTTCAAGTATCAGACTTGCGAAAATATTGATGGTTTCTCAACCATTCCTTAACTTTAAACTCCCATTTCTCGCGAACGGATTGACGAACTCGAGAAATTCCTGTTGCATCTGAAAGTAGAAACTCGCCCGATTACAAAGATATGTGTGTTTTTCACCTAGGCCTTTGTAGTTATTGGTTTCGAGTATCAGACTTGCGAAAATTTTGATGGTTTCTCAACCATTCCTTAACTTCAAACTCCCATATCTCGCGAACGGATTGACGAACTCGAGAAATTCCTGTTGCATCTGAAAGTAGAAACTCGCCCGATTACAATGGTGTGTGAACTTTTCCCCTAGGCCATTCCAGTTATTGGTTTCGAGTATCAGACCAGCGAAAATTTTGATGGTTTCTCAACCGTTCCTTAACATCAAACTCCCATATCTCGCGAACGGATTGACGAACTCGAGAATTTCCTATTGCATCTGAAAGCAGAAACTCGCCCGATTACAATGGTGTGTGTACTTTTCCCCTAGACCATTCCAGTTATTGGTTTCGAGTATCAGACCAGCGAAAATTTTGATGGTTTCTCAACCGTTCCTTAACATCAAACTCCCATATCTCGCGAACGGATTGACGAACTCGAGAAATTCCTGTTGCATCTGAAAGTGGAAACTCGCCCGATTACAACGGTATCTGTGCTTTCCCCTGGGCCATTGTTTTTATTGGTTTCGAGTATCAGATTTGCGAAAATTTTGATGGTTTCTCAACCATTCCTTAACTTCACACTTCCATATCTCGCGCACGGGTTGACGAACTCGAGAAATTCCTGTTGTATCTGAAAGTGGAAACTCGACCGGTTACAACGGTGTGTGTATTTTTGCCCTAGGCCATTCCAGTTATTGGTTTTGAGTATCAGACCAGCGAAAATTTTGATGGTTTCACAACCATTCCTTAACTTCACACTTCCATATCTCGCGAACGGATTGACGAACTCGAGAATTTCCTATTGCATGTGAAAGCTGAAACACGCCCGATTACAACGGTATGTGTGTTTTTCCCCTGGGCCATTGTTGTTATTGGTTTCGAGTATCAGAATTGCGAAAATTTTGATGGTTTCTCAACCATTCCTTAACTTCACACTTCCATATCTCGCGAACGGGTTGACGAACTCGAGAAATTCCTGTTGCATCTGAAAGTAGAAACACGCCCGATTAAAATGGTGTGTGTACTTTTCCCCTAGGCCTTTGTAGTTATTGGTTTCGATTATCAGACTTGCGAAAATTTTGATGGTTTCTCAACCATTCCTTAATTTCACACTTCCATATCTCGCGAACGGATTGACGAACTCGAGTAATTCCTGTTGCATCTGAAAGTAGAAACTCGCCCGATTACAATGGTGTGTGTACTTTTCCCCTAGGCCATTCCAGTTATTGGTTTCGAGTATCAGACCAGCGAAAATTTTGATGGTTTCTCAACCGTTCCTTAACATCAAACTCCCATATCTCGCGAACGGATTGACGAACTCCATTAATTCCTGTTGCATCTGAAAGTAGAAACTCGCCCGATTACAATGGTGTGTGTACATTTCCCCTAGGCCATTCCAGTTATTGGTTTCGAGTATCAGACGAGCGAAAATTTTGATGGTTTCTCATCCATTCCTTAACTTCAAACTCCCATATCTCGCGAACGGATTGGCGAACTCGAGTAATTCCTGTTGCATCAGAAAGTAGAAACTCGCCCGATTACAATGGTATGTGTATTTTTGCCCTAAGCCATTCCAGTTAGTGGTTTCGAGTATCAGACCAGCGAAAATTTTGATGGTTTCACAACCATTCCTTAACTTCACACTTCCATATCTCGCGAACGGATTGACGAACTCGAGAATTTCCTATTGCATCTGAAAGCAGAAACTCGCCCGATTACAACGGTATGTGTGCTTTCCCCTGGGCCATTGTTTTTATTGGTTTCGAGTATCAGATTTGCGAAAATTTTGATGGTTTCTCAATCATTCCTTAACTTCACACTTCCATATCTCGCGCACGGGTTGACGAACTCGAGAAATTCCTGTTGCATCTGAAAGTGGAAACTCGACCGGTTACAACGGTATGTGTATTTTTGCCCTAGGCCATTCCAGTTATTGGTTTTGAGTATCAGACCAGCGAAAATTTTGATGGTTTCACAACCATTCCATAACTTCACACTTCCATATCTCGCGAACGGATTGACGAACTCGAGAATTTCCTATTGCATGTGAAAGCAGAAACTCGCCCGATTACAACGGTATGTGTGTTTTTCACCTGGGCCATTGTTGTTATTGGTTTCGAGTATCAGAATTGCGAAAATTTTGATGGTTTCTCAACCATTCCTTAACACCAAACTCCCATAACTCGCGAACGGATTGACGAACAGGAGAAATTCCTGTTGCACCTGAAAGTGGAAACTCGACCGGTTACAACGGTATGTGTATTTTTGCCCTAAGCCATTCCAGTTAGTGGTTTCGAGTATCAGACCAGCGAAAATTTTGATGGTTTCACAACCATTCCTTAACTTCACACTTCCATATCTCGCGAACGGATTGACGAACTCGAGAATTTCCTATTGCATCTGAAAGCAGAAACTCGCCCGATTACAACGGTATGTGTGCTTTCCCCTGGGCCATTGTTTTTATTGGTTTCGAGTATCAGATTTGCGAAAATTTTGATGGTTTCTCAACCATTCCTTAACTTCACACTTCCATATCTCGCGAACGGGTTGACGAACTCGAGAAATTCATGTTGCATCTGAAAGTGGAAACTCGACCGGTTACAACGGTATGTGTATTTTTGCCCTAGGCCATTCCAGTTATTGGTTTCGAGTATCAGACCAGCGAAAATTTTGATGGTTTCACAACCATTCCTTAACTTCACACTTCCATATCTCGCGAACGGATTGAAGAACTCGAGAATTTCCTATTGCATCTGAAAGCAGAAACTCGCCCGATTACAACGGTATGTGTGTTTTTCCCCTGGGCCATTGTTGTTATTGGTTTCGAGTAGCAGAATTGCGAAAATTTTGATGGTTTCTCAACCATTCCTTAACTTCACACTTCCATATCTCGCGAACGGGTTGACGAACTCGAGAAATTCCTGTTGCATCTGAAAGTAGAAACACGCCCGATTAAAATGGTGTGTGTACTTTTCCCCTAGGCCTTTGTAGTTATTGGTTTCGATTATCAGACTTGCGAAAATTTTGCTGGTTTCTCAACCATTCCTTAATTTCACACTTCCATATCTCGCGAACGGACTGACGAACTCGAGAAATTCCTGTTGCATGTGAAAGTAGAAACTCTCCCGATTACAACGGTATGCGTATTTTTCACCTAGGCCTTTGTAGTTATTGGTTTCGATTATCAGACTTGCGAAAATTTTGATGGTTTCTCAACAATTCCTTAATTTCACACTTCCATATCTCGCGAACGGATTGACGAACTCGAGAAATTCCTGTTGCATCTGAAAGCAGAAACTTGCCCGATTACAACGGTATGTGTATTGTTCCCCTAGGCCATTGTATTTATTGCTTTCGAGTATCAGACTTACGAAAACTTTGATGGTTTCTCAACCATTCCTTAACTTCAAACTCCCATATCTCGCGAACCGGCTGAAGAACTCGAGAAATTCCTGTTGCATCTGAAATTTGAAACTCGCCTGATTACAACGGTATGTGCATTTTTGCCCTAGGCCATAGTAGTTATTGGTTTCGAGTATCAGACTTGCGAAAATTTTGATGGTTTCTCAACCATTCCTTAACTTCAAACTCCCATATCTCGCGAACGGATTGACGAATTCGAGAAATTCCTGTTGCATCTGAAGGCAGAAACTCGCCCGATTACAGTGGTGTGTGTACTTTTCCGCTAGGCCATTGCAGTTATTTGTTTCGAGTATCAGACTTGCGAAAATTTTAATGGACTCTCAACCATTCCATAACTTCAAACTCCCATATATGCGAACGGATTGACGAACTCGAGAAATTCCTGTTGCATCTGAAAGTAGAAACTTGCCCGATTACAATGGAGTGTGTACTTTTCCCCTAGGCCATTCCATTTATTGGTTTCGAGTATCAGACTTGCGAAAATTTTGATGGTTTCTCAACCATTCCTTAACTTCAAACTCCCATATCTCGCGAACCGGCTGAAGAACTCGAGAAATTCCTGTTGCATCTGAAAGTTGAAACTCGCCTGATTACAACGGTATGTGCATTTTTGCCCTAGGCCATGGTAGTTATTGGTTTCGAGTATAAGACTTGCGAAAATTTTGATGGTTTCTCAACCATTCCTCAATTTCAAAGTCGCATATCTCGCGAACGGATTGACGAACTCGAGAAATTCCTGTTGCATCTGAAAGTAGAAACTCGCCCGATTACAATGGTGTGTGTACTTTTCCCCTAGGCCAGTCCGGTTATTGGTTTCGTGTATCAGACTTGCGAAATTTTTGATTGTTTCTCAACCATTCCTTAACTTCAAACTCCCATATCTCGCGAACGGATTGACGAAATCGAGAAATTCCTATTGCATCTCAAGGCAGGAACTCGCCCGATTACAACGGTATGTGTGTTTTTCCCCTGGGCCATTGTTGTTATTGGTTTCGAGTATCAGAATTGCGAAAATTTTGATGGTTTCTCAACCATTCCTTAACTTCACACTTCCATATCTCGCGAACGGGTTGACGAACTCGAGAAATTCCTGTTGCATCTGAAAGTAGAAACACGCCCGATTAAAATGGTGTGTGTACTTTTCCCCTAGGCCTTTATAGTTATTGGTTTCGATTATCAGACTTGCGAAAATTTTGATGGTTTCTCAACCATTCCTTAATTTCACACTTCCATATCTCGCGAACGGACTGACGAACTCGAGAAATTCCTGTTGCATGTGAAAGTAGAAACTCTCCCGATTACAGCGGTATGTGTATTTTTCACCTAGGCCTTTGTAGTTATTGGTTTCGATTATCAGACTTGCGAAAATTTTGATGGTTTCTCAACCATTCCTTAATTTCACACTTCCATATCTCGCGAACGGATTGACGAACTCGAGAAATTCCTGTTGCATCTGAAAGTAGAATCTCCCCCGATTAGAATGGTGTGTGTACTTTTCCCCTAGGCCATTCCAGTTATTGGTTTCGAGTATCAGACTTGCGAAGATTTTGATTGTTTCTCAACCATTCCATAACTTCAAACTCCTATATCTCGCGAACGGATTGACGAACTCGAGAAATTCCTATTGCATCTGAAGGCAGAAACTCGCCCGATTACAGTGGTGTGTGTACTTTTCCCCTAGGCCATTGCAGTTATTTGTTTCGAGTATCAGACTTGCGAAAATTTTAATGGACTCTCAACCATTCCTTAAATTCAAACTCCCATGTCTCGCGAACCGGCTGAAGAACTCGAGAAATTCCTGTTGCATCTGAAAGTTGAAACTCGCCCGATTACAACGGTATGTGTATTTTTGCTCTAGACCATAGTAGTTATTGGTTTCGAGTATCAGACTTGCGAAAATTTTGATGGTTTCTCAACCATTCCTTAACTTAAAACTCCCATATCTCGCGAACGAATTGACGAATTCGAGAAATTCCTGTTGCATCTGAAAGTAGAAACTTGCCCGATTACAATGGTGTGTGTACTTTTCCCCTAGGCCATTCCAGTTATTGGTTTCGAGTATCGGACTTGCGAAAATTTTGATGGTTTCTCAACCATTCCATAACTTCAAACTCCCATATCTCGCGAACGGATTGACGAACTCGAGAAATTCCTGTTGCATCTGAAAGCAGAAACTCGCCCATTTACAATGGTATGTGTATTTTTACCCTAGGCCATAGTAGTTATTGGTTTCGAGTATCAGACTTGCGAAAACTTTGATGGTTTCTCAACCATTCCTTAACTTCAAACTCCCATATCTCGCGAACGGATTGACGAACTCGAGAAATTCCTGTTGCAACTGAAAGTAGAAACTCGCCCGATTACAACGGTATGTGTATTTTTGCCCTAGGCCATAGTAGTTATTGGTTTCGAGTATCAGACTTGCAAAAATTTTGATGTTTTCACAACCATTCCTTAACCTCAAACTCCCATATCACGCGAACGGATTGACGAACTCGAGAAATTCCTGTTGCATCTGAAAGCAGACACTCGCCCGTTTACAATGGTATGTGTATTCTTGCCCTCGGCCATAGAAGTTATTGGTTTCTAGTATCAGACTTGCGAAAATTTTGATGGTTTCTCAACCATTCCATAACTTCAAACTCCCATATATGCGAACGGATTGACGAACTCGAGAAATTCCTGTTGCATCTGATAGTAGAAACTTGCCCGATTACAATGGAGTGTGTACTTTTCCCCTAGGCCATTCCATTTATTGGTTTCGTGTATCAGACTTGCGAAATTTTTGATTGTTGCTCAACCATTCCTTAACTTCAAACTCCCATATCTCGCGAACGGATTGACGAAATCGAGAAATTCCTATTGCATCTGAAGGCAGGAACTCGCCCGATTACAATGGTGTATGTACTTTTCCCCTGGGCCATTCCAGTTATTGGTTTCGAGTATCAGACTTGCGAAAATTTTGATGGTTTCCCAACCATTCCTCAATTTCAAACTCGCATATCTCGCGAACGGATTGACGAACTCGAGAAATTCCTGTTGCATTTGATAGTAGAAACTTGCCCGATTACAATGGAGTGTGTACTTTTCCCCTAGGCCATTCCATTTATTGGTTTCGAGTATCAGACTTGCGAAAATTTTGATGGTTTCTCAACCATTCCTTAACTTCAAACTCCCATATCTCGCGAACCGGCTGAAGAACTCGAGAAATTCCTGTTGCATCTGAAAGTTGAAACTCGCCTGATTACAACGGTATGTGCATTTTTGCCCTAGGCCATGGTAGTTATTGGTTTCGAGTATAAGACTTGCGAAAATTTTGATGGTTTCTCAACCATTCCTCAATTTCAAAGTCGCATATCTCGCGAACGGATTGACGAACTCGAGAAATTCCTGTTGCATCTGAAAGTAGAAACTCGCCCGATTACAATGGTGTGTGTACTTTTCCCCTAGGCCAGTCCGGTTATTGGTTTCGTGTATCAGACTTGCGAAATTTTTGATTGTTGCTCAACCATTCCTTAACTTCAAACTCCCATATCTCGCGAACGGATTGACGAAATCGAGAAATTCCTATTGCATCTGAAGGCAGGAACTCGCCCGATTACAATGGTGTATGTACTTTTCCCCTAGGCCATTCCAGTTATTGGTTTCGAGTATCAGACTTGCGAAAATTTTGATGGTTTCTCAACCATTCCTCAATTTCAAACTCGCATATCTCGCGAACGGATTGACGAACTCGAGAAATTCCTGTTGCAACTGAAAGTAGAAACTCTCCCGATTACAACGGTATGTGTATTTTTGCCCTAGGCCATAGTAGTTATTGGTTTCGAGTATCAGACTTGCGAAAATTTTGATGGTTTCTCAAGCATTCCTTAATTTCAAACTCCCATATCTCGCGAACGGATTGACGAACTCGAGAAATTCCTGTTGCATCTGAAAGCAGACACTCACCCGTTTACAACGGTATGTGTATTTTTGCCCTAGGCCACAGTAGTTATTGGTTTCGAGAATCAGACTTGCGAAAATTTTGATGGTTTCTCAACCATTCCATAACATCAAACTCCCATATCTCGCGAACGGATTGACGAACTCGAGAAATTCCTGTTGCATCTGAAAGCAGAATCTCGCCCGTTTACAATGGTATGTGTATTCTTGCCCTCGGCCATAGTAGTTATTGGTTTCTAGTATCAGACTTGCGAAAATTTTAATGGACTCTCAACCATTCCTTAAATTCAAACTCCCATATCTCGCGAACCGGCTGAAGAACTCGAGAAATTCCTGTTGCATCTGAAAGTTGAAACTCGCCCGATTACAACGGTATGTGTATTTTTGCTCTAGACCATAGTAGTTATTGGTTTCGAGAATCAGACTTGCGAAAATTTTGATGGTTTCTCAACCATTCCATAACTTCAAACTCCCATATCTCGCGAACTGATTGACGAACTCGAGAAATTCCTGTTGCATCTGAGAGCAGAAACTCGCCCGTTTTCAATGGTATGTGTATTTTTCCCCTAGGCCATTGTAGGTATTGCTTTCGAGTATCAGACTTGCGAAAACTTTGATGGTTTCTCAACCATTCCTTAACTTCAAACTCCCATATCTCGCGAACGGATTGACGAACTCGAGAAATTCCTGTTGCATCTGAAAGTAGAAACTCGCCCGATTACAATGGTGTGTGTACTTTTCCCCTAGGCCATTCCGGTTATTGGTTTCGTGTATCAGACTTGCGAAATTTTTGATTGTTTCTCAACCATTCCTTAACTTCAAACTCCCATATCTCGTGAGCGGATTGACGAACTGGAGAAATTCCTGTTGCATCTGAAAACAGAGTCTCTCCCGATTACAACGCTATGTGTATTTTTCCCCTAGGCCAATGTAGTTATTGGTTTCGAGTATCAAACTTGCGAAAATTTTGTTGGTTTCTCAACCATTCCTTAAATTCAAACTCCCATATCTCGCGAACGGATTGACGAACTCGAGAAATTCCTATTGCATCTGAAAGCAGAAACTCGTCCGATTGCAATGGTGTGTGTACTTTTCCCCTAGGCCCTTCCAGTTATTCGTTTCTAGCATCAGAATTGCGAAAATTTTGATGGTTTCTCAACCATTCCTTAACTTCAAACTCCCATATCTCGCGAACGGATTGACGAACTCGAGAAATACCTGTTGCATCTGAAAGCAGAAACTCGCCCGATTACAACGGTATGTGTATTTTTGCCGTAGGCCATTGTAGTTATTGGTTTCGAGTATCAAACTTGCGAAAATTTTGATGGTTTCTCAACCATTCCTTACCTTCAAACTCCCATATCTCGCGAACGGATTGACGAACACGAGAAATTCCGGTTGCATCTGGAAGAAGAAACTCTCCCGATTACAACGGTATGTGTATTTTTTCCCTAAGCCTTTGTAGTTATTGGTTTCGTGTATCAGACTTGCGAAAATTTTGATGGCTTCTCAACCGTTCCTAAATTCAAACTCCCATATCTCGCGAGCGGATTGACGAACTGGAGAAATTCCTGTTGCATCTGAAAACAGAGACTCTCCCGATTACAACGCTATGTGTATTTTTCCCCTAGGCCATAGTAGTTATTGGTTTCGAGTATCAGACTTGCAAAAATTTTGATGGTTTCTCAAACGTTCCTTAATTTCAAACTCCCATATCTCGCGAACGGATTGACGAACTGGAGAAATTCCTGTTGCATCTGAAAGTAGAAACTCCCCCGATTAGAATGGTGTGTGTACTTTTCCCCTAGGCCATTGCAGTTATTGGTTTCGAGTATCAGACTTGCGAAAATTTTAATGGACTCTCAACCATTCCTTAAATTCAAACTCCCATATCTCGCGAACCGGCTGAAGAACTCGAGAAATTCCTGTTGCATCTGAAAGTTGAAACTCGCCCGATTACAACGGTATGTGTATTTTTGCTCTAGACCATAGTAGTTATTGGTTTCGAGAATCAGACTTGCGAAAATTTTGATGGTTTCTCAACCATTCCATAACTTCAAACTCCCATATCTCGCGAACTGATTGACGAACTCGAGAAATTCCTGTTGCATCTGAAAGCAGAAACTCGCCCGTTTACAATGGTATGTGTATTTTTACCCTAGGCCATTGTAGGTATTGCTTACGAGTATCAGACTTGCGAAAATTTTGATGGTTTCTCAACCATTCCATAACTTCAAACTCCCATATCTCGCGAACGGATTGACGAACTCGAGAAATTCCTATTGCATCTGAAGGCAGGAACTCGCCCGATTACAATGGTGTGTGTACTTTTCCCCTAGGCTATGCCAGTTATTGGTTTCGAGTATCAGACTTGCGAAAATTTTATGGACTCTCTACCATTCCTTAAACTCAAACTCCCATATCTCGCGAACGGATTGACGAACTCGAGAAATTCCTGTTGCATCAGAAAGTATAAACTCTCCCGATTACAATGGTGTGTGTACTTTTCCCCTAGGCCATTGCAGTTATTGGTTTCGAGTATCAGACTTGCGAAAATTTTATGGACTCTCTACCATTCCTTAAACTCAAACTCCCATATCTCGCGAACGGATTGACGAACTCGAGAAATTCCTGTTGCATCAGAAAGTATAAACTCTCCCGATTACAATGGTGTGTGTACTTTTCTCCTAGGCCATTGCAGTTATTGGTTTCGAGTATCAGACTTGCGAAAATTTTGATGGTTTCTCAACCATTCCTTAACTTCAAACTCCCATATCTCGCGAACGGATGGACGAACTCGAGAAATTCCTGTTGCATCTGAAAGTAGAAACTCCCCCGATTAGAATGGTGTGTATTCTTTTCCCCTAGGCCATTGCAGTTATTGGTTTCGAGTATCAGACTTGCGAAAATTTTAATGGACTCTCAACCATTCCTTAAATTCAAACTCCCATATCTCGCGAACCGGCTGAAGAACTCGAGAAATTCCAGTTGCATCTGAAAGCAGAAACTCCCCCGATTAGAATGGTGTGTGTACTTTTCCCCTAGGCCATTGCAGTTATTGGTTTCGAGTATCAGACTTGCGAAAATTTTAATGGACTCTCAACCATTCCTTAAATTCAAACTCCCGTATCTCGCGAACGGATTGACGAACTCGAGAAATTCCTGTTGCATCTGAAAGCAGAATCTCGCCCGATTACAACGATATGTGTATTTTTGCCCTAGACCACAGTAGTTATTGATTTCGAGTATCAGATTCCGAAAATTTTTATGGTTTCTCAACCATTCCTTAACTTCAAACTCCCATATCTCGCGAACGGATTGACGAATTCGAGAAATTCCTGTTGCATCTGAAAGTAGAAACTTGCCCGATTACAATGGTGTGTGTACTTTTCCCCTAGGCCATTCCAGTTATTGGTTTCGAGTATCAGACTTGCGAAAATTTTGATGGTTTCTCAACCATTCCATAACTTCAAACTCCCGTATCTCGCGAACGGATTGACGAACTCGAGAAATTCCTGTTGCATCTGAAAGCAGAATCTCGCTCGATTACAACGGTATGTGTATTTTTGCCCTGGACCATAGTAGTTATTGGTTTCGAGTATCAGATTCCGAAAATTTTGATGGTTTCTCGACCATTCCTTAACTTCAAACTCCCATATCTCGCGAACAGATTGACGAACTCGAGAAATTCCTGTTGCATCTGAAAGTAGAAGCTCGTCCAATTACAACGGTATGCGTATTTTCGCCCTAGACCATGGTAGTTATTGGTTTCGAGTATCAGACTTGCGAAAATTTTGATGGTTTCTCAACCATTCCTTAACACCAAACTCCCATAACTCGCGAACGGATTGACGAACAGGAGAAATTCCTGTTGCACCTGAAAGTGGAAACTCGACCGGTCACAACGGTATGTGTATTTTTGCCCTAAGCCATTCCAGTTAGTGGTTTCGAGTATCAGACCAGCGAAAATTTTGATGGTTTCACAACCATTCCTTAACTTCACACTTCCATATCTCGCGAACGGATTGACGAACTCGAGAATTTCCTATTGCATCTGAAAGCAGAAACTCGCCCGATTACAACGGTATGTGTGCTTTCCCCTGGGCCATTGTTTTTATTGGTTTCGAGTATCAGATTTGCGAAAATTTTGATGGTTTCTCAACCATTCCTTAACTTCACACTTCCATATCTCGCGAACGGGTTGACGAACTCGAGAAATTCATGTTGCATCTGAAAGGGGAAACTCGACCGGTTACAACGGTATGTGTATTTTTGCCCTAGGCCATTCCAGTTATTGGTTTCGAGTATCAGACCAGCGAAAATTTTGATGGTTTCACAACCATTCCTTAACTTCACACTTCCATATCTCGCGAACGGATTGAAGAACTCGAGAATTTCCTATTGCATCTGAAAGCAGAAACTCGCCCGATTACAACGGTATGTGTGTTTTTCCCCTGGGCCATTGTTGTTATTGGTTTCGAGTAGCAGAATTGCGAAAATTTTGATGGTTTCTCAACCATTCCTTAATTTCACACTTCCATATCTCGCGAACGGACTGACGAACTCGAGAAATTCCTGTTGCATGTGAAAGTAGAAACTCTCCCGATTACAACGGTATGTGTATTTTTCACCTAGGCCTTTGTAGTTATTGGTTTCGATTATCAGACTTGCGAAAATTTTGATGGTTTCTCAACAATTCCTTAATTTCACACTTCCATATCTCGCGAACGGATTGACGAACTCGAGAAATTCCTGTTGCATCTGAAAGCAGAAACTTGCCCGATTACAACGGTATGTGTATTGTTCCCCTAGGCCATTGTATTTATTGCTTTCGAGTATCAGACTTACGAAAACTTTGATGGTTTCTCAACCATTCCTTAACTTCAAACTCCCATATCTCGCGAACCGGCTGAAGAACTCGAGAAATTCCTGTTGCATCTGAAATTTGAAACTCGCCTGATTACAACGGTATGTGCATTTTTGCCCTAGGCCATAGTAGTTATTGGTTTCGAGTATCAGACTTGCGAAAATTTTGATGGTTTCTCAACCATTCCTTAACTTCAAACTCCCATATCTCGCGAACGGATTGACGAATTCGAGAAATTCCTGTTGCATCTGAAGGCAGAAACTCGCCCGATTACAATGGTGTGTGTACTTTTCCGCTAGGCCATTGCAGTTATTTGTTTCGAGTATCAGACTTGCGAAAATTTTAATGGACTCTCAACCATTCCATAACTTCAAACTCCCATATATGCGAACGGATTGACGAACTCGAGAAATTCCTGTTGCATCTGAAAGTAGAAGCTTGCCCGATTACAATGGAGTGTGTACTTTTCCCCTAGGCCATTCCATTTATTGGTTTCGAGTATCAGACTTGCGAAAATTTTGATGGTTTCTCAACCATTCCTTAACTTCAAACTCCCATATCTCGCGAACCGGCTGAAGAACTCGAGAAATTCCTGTTGCATCTGAAAGTTGAAACTCGCCTGATTACAACGGTATGTGCATTTTTGCCCTAGGCCATGGTAGTTATTGGTTTCGAGTATAAGACTTGCGAAAATTTTGATGGTTTCTCAACCATTCCTCAATTTCAAAGTCGCATATCTCGCGAACGGATTGACGAACTCGAGAAATTCCTGTTGCATCTGAAAGTAGAAACTCGCCCGATTACAATGGTGTGTGTACTTTTCCCCTAGGCCAGTCCGGTTATTGGTTTCGTGTATCAGACTTGCGAAATTTTTGATTGTTTCTCAACCATTCCTTAACTTCAAACTCCCATATCTCGCGAACGGACTGACGAAATCGAGAAATTCCTATTGCATCTCAAGGCAGGAACTCGCCCGATTACAACGGTATGTGTGTTTTTCCCCTGGGCCATTGTTGTTATTGGTTTCGAGTATCAGAATTGCGAAAATTTTGATGGTTTCTCAACCATTCCTTAACTTCACACTTCCATATCTCGCGAACGGGTTGACGAACTCGAGAAATTCCTGTTGCATCTGAAAGTAGAAACACGCCCGATTAAAATGGTGTGTGTACTTTTCCCCTCGGCCTTTATAGTTATTGGTTTCGATTATCAGACTTGCGAAAATTTTGATGGTTTCTCAACCATTCCTTAATTTCACACTTCCATATCTCGCGAACGGACTGACGAACTCGAGAAATTCCTGTTGCATGTGAAAGTAGAATCTCTCCCGATTACAGCGGTATGTGTATTTTTCACCTAGGCCTTTGTAGTTATTGGTTTCGATTATCAGACTTGCGAAAATTTTGATGGTTTCTCAACCATTCCTTAATTTCACACTTCCATATCTCGCGAACGGATTGACGAACTCGAGAAATTCCTGTTGCATCTGAAAGTAGAATCTCCCCCGATTAGAATGGTGTGTGTACTTTTCCCCTAGGCCATTCCAGTTATTGGTTTCGAGTATCAGACTTGCGAAGATTTTGATTGTTTCTCAACCATTCCATAACTTCAAACTCCCATATCTCGCGAACGGATTGACGAACTCGAGAAATTCCTATTGCATCTGAAGGCAGAAACTCGCCCGATTACAGTGGTGTGTGTACTTTTCCCCTAGGCCATTGCAGTTATTTGTTTCGAGTATCAGACTTGCGAAAATTTTAATGGACTCTCAACCATTCCTTAAATTCAAACTCCCATGTCTCGCGAACCGGCTGAAGAACTCGAGAAATTCCTGTTGCATCTGAAAGTTGAAACTCGCCCGATTACAACGGTATGTGTATTTTTGCTCTAGACCATAGTAGTTATTGGTTTCGAGTATCAGACTTGCGAAAATTTTGATGGTTTCTCAACCATTCCTTAACTTAAAACTCCCATATCTCGCGAACGAATTGACGAATTCGAGAAATTCCTGTTGCACCTGAAAGTAGAAACTTGCCCGATTACAATGGTGTGTGTACTTTTCCCCTAGGCCATTCCAGTTATTGGTTTCGAGTATCGGACTTGCGAAAATTTTGATGGTTTCTCAACCATTCCATAACTTCAAACTCCCATATCTCGCGAACGGATTGACGAACTCGAGAAATTCCTGTTGCATCTGAAAGCAGAAACTCGCCCATTTACAATGGTATGTGTATTTTTACCCTAGGCCATTGTAGGTATTGCTTTCGAGTATCAGACTTGCGAAAACTTTGATGGTTTCTCAACCATTCCTTAACTTCAAACTCCCATATCTCGCGAACGGATTGACGAACTCGAGAAATTCCTGTTGCAACTGAAAGTAGAAACTCGCCCGATTACAACGGTATGTGTATTTTTGCCCTAGGCCATAGTAGTTATTGGTTTCGAGTATCAGACTTGCAAAAATTTTGATGTTTTCACAACCATTCCTTAACCTCAAACTCCCATATCACGCGAACGGATTGACGAACTCGAGAAATTCCTGTTGCATCTGATAGTAGAAACTTGCCCGATTACAATGGAGTGTGTACTTTTCCCCTAGGCCATTCCATTTATTGGTTTCGAGTATCAGACTTGCGAAAATTTTGATGGTTTCTCAACCATTCCTTAACTTCAAACTCCCATATCTCGCGAACCGGCTGAAGAACTCGAGAAATTCCAGTTGCATCTGAAAGTATAAACTCTCCCGATTGCAATGGTGTGTGTACTTTTCTCCTAGGCCATTGCAGTTATTGGTTTCGAGTATCAGACTTGCGAAAATTTTGATGGTTTCTCAACCATTCCTTAACTTCAAACTCCCATATCTCGCGAACGGATTGACGAACTCGAGAAATTCCTGTTGCATCTGAAAGTAGAAACTCCCCCGATTAGAATGGTGTGTGTACTTTTCCCCTAGGCCATTGCAGTTATTGGTTTCGAGTATCAGACTTGCGAAAATTTTAATGGACTCTCAACCATTCCTTAAATTCAAACTCCCATATCTCGCGAACCGGCTGAAGAACTCGAGAAATTCCAGTTGCATCTGAAAGCAGAAACTCCCCCGATTAGAATGGTGTGTGTACTTTTCCCCTAGGCCATTGCAGTTATTGGTTTCGAGTATCAGACTTGCGAAAATTTTAATGGACTCTCAACCATTCCTTAAATTCAAACTCCCATATCTCGCGAACCGGCTGAAGAACTCGAGAAATTCCAGTTGCATCTGAAAGCAGAAACTCGCCCGATTACAACGATATGTGTATTTTTGCCCTAGACCACAGTAGTTATTGATTTCGAGTATCAGATTCCGAAAATTTTTATGGTTTCTCAACCATTCCTTAACTTCAAACTCCCATATCTCGCGAACGGATTGACGAATTCGAGAAATTCCTGTTGCATCTGAAAGTAGAAACTTGCCCGATTACAATGGTGTGTGTACTTTTCCCCTAGGCCATTCCAGTTATTGGTTTCGAGTATCAGACTTGCGAAAATTTTGATGGTTTCTCAACCATTCCATAACTTCAAACTCCCGTATCTCGCGAACGGATTGACGAACTCGAGAAATTCCTGTTGCATCTGAAAGCAGAATCTCGCCCGATTACAACGGTATGTGTATTTTTGCCCTGGACCATAGTAGTTATTGGTTTCGAGTATCAGATTCCGAAAATTTTGATGGTTTCTCGACCATTCCTTAACTTCAAACTCCCATATCTCGCGAACAGATTGACGAACTCGAGAAATTCCTGTTGCATCTGAAAGTAGAAGCTCGTCCAATTACAACGGTATGCGTATTTTCGCCCTAGACCATGGTAGTTATTGGTTTCGAGTATCAGACTTGCGAAAATTTTGATGGTTTCTCAACCATACCTTAACTTCAAGCTCCCATATCTCGCGAACGGATTGACGAACTCGAGAAATTCCTGTTGTATCTGAAAGTAGAAACTTGCCCGATTACAATGGTGTGTGTACTTTTCCCCTAGGCCATTCCAGTTATTGGTTTCGAGTATCAGACTTGCGAAAATTTTGATGGTTTCTCAACCATTCCATAACTTCAAACTCCCATATCTCGCGAACGGATTGACGAACTCGAGAAATTCTTGTTGCATCTGAGAGCAGAAACTCGCCCGTTTACAATGGTATGTGTATTTCTCCCCTAGGCCATTGTAGGTATTGCTTTCGAGTATCAGACTTGCGAAAATTTTGATGGTTTCTCAACCATTTCTTAACTTCAAACTCCCATAGCTCGCGAACGGATTGACGAACTCGAGAAATTCCTGTCGCATCTGAAAGTAGAAACTCGCCCGATTGCAACGGTATGTGTTCTTTTCCCCTAGGCCATTCCAGTTATTCGTTTCTAGCATCAGAATTGCGAAAATTTTGATGGTTCCTCAACCGTCTCTTAACTTCAAACTCCCATATCTCGCGAACGGATTGACGAACTCGAGAAATTCCTGTTGCATCTGAAAGTAGAAACTCGCCCGATTACAACGGTATGTGTATTTTTCCCCTAGGTCTTTGTAGTTATTGGTTTCGAGTATCAGACTTGCGAAGATTTTGATGCTTTCTCAACCTTTCCTTAACTTCAAACTCACACATCTCGCGAACGGATTGACGAACTGGAGAAATTCCTGTTGCATCTGAAAGAAGATACTCGCCCGATTACAACGGTGTGTGTGCTTTTCCCCTAGTCCGTTCCAGTTATTCGTTTCTAGCATCAGAATTGCGAAAATTTTGATGGTTTCTCAACCGTCTCTTAACTTCAAACTCCCATAGCTCGCGGACGGATTGACGAACTCGAGATATTCCTGTTGCATCTGAAAGTAGAAACTCGCCCGATTACAATAGTGTGTGTACTTTTCCCCTAGGCCATTCCAGTTATTGTTTTCGAGTATCAGACTTGGGAACATTTTGATGGTTTCTCAACCATTCCTTCACTTCAAACTCCCATATCTCGCGAACGGATTGATCAACTCGAGAAATAACTGTTGCATCTGAAAGTAGAAACTCGCCCGATTACAATGGTGTGTGTGCTTTTCCCCTAGGCCATCCCAGTTATAGGTTTCGAGTATCAGACCAGCGAAAATTTTGATGGTTTCTCAACCATTCCTTAACTTCAAACTCCCATATCTCTCGAACGGATTGACGAACTCCAGATATTCCTGTTGCATCTGAAAGCAGATACTCGCCCGATTACAACCGTATGTGTATTTTTCCCCTTGGCCATTGTAGTTATTTGTTTCGAGTATCAGACGTGCGAAAATTTTGATGGCTTCTCAACCATTCCTTAATTTCAAACTCGCATATCTCGCGAAAGGATTGACGAACTCGAGAAATTCCTGTTGCATCTGAAAGCAGAAGCTCGCCCGCTTGCAACGTTATGTGTTCTTTTCTCCTAGGCCATTCCAGTTATTCGTTTCTAGCATCAGAATTGCGAAAATTTTGATGGTTTCTCAACCGTCTCTTAACTCCAAACTCCCTTATCTCGCGAACGGATTGAGGAAATCGAGAAATTCCTGTTGCTTCTGAAAGAAGAAACTCGCCCGATTACAATGGTGTGTGTACTTTTCCCCTAGGCCATTGTAGTTATTGGTTTCGAGTATCAGACTTGCGAAAATTTTGATGGTTTCTCAACCATTCCTTAACTTCAAACTCCCATATCTCGCGAACGGATAAACGAACTCGAGGAATTCCTCTTGCATCTGAAAGTAGAAACTCGCCGGATTACAATGGTATGTGAATTTTTGCCCTACGCAATAGCAGTTATTGGTTTCGAGTATCAGACTTGCGAAAATTTTGATGGTTCCACAACCATTCCTTAACTTCAAACTCCCATATCTCGCAAACGGATTGACGAACTCGAGAAATTCCTGTTGCATCTGAAACCAGAAACTCGCCCGATTGCAACGGTATGTGTTCTTTTCCCCTAGGCCATTCCAGTTATTCGTTTCTAGCATCAGAATTGCGAAAATTTTTGTGGTTTCTCAACCGCCTCTTAACTCCAAACTCCCATATCTCGCGAACGGATTGACGAATCCGAAAAATTTCTGCTGCATTGAAAGTAGAAACTCTCCCGATAACAATGGTATGTGTTCTTTTCCCCTAGGCCATTCCAATTATTCGTTTCTAGTATCAGAATTGCGAAAATTTTGATGGTTTCTCAAACGTCTCTTAACTCCAAACTCCCATATCTCGCGAACGGATTGACGAACTCGAGGAATTCCTGTTGCATCTGAAAGTAGAAACTCGCCCGAATACAATGGTGGGTGTTCTTTTCCCCTAGGCCATTCCAGTTATTGGTTTCGAGTATCAGAATTGCGAAAATTTTGATGGTTTCTCAACCATTCCTTAATTTCGAACCACCATATCTCGCGAACGGACTGACGAACTCGAGAAATTCCTGTTGCATCTGAAAGTAGAAACTCGCCCGATTACAGTGGTGTGTGTACTTTTCCCCTAGGCCATTCCAGTTATTGGTTTCGAGTATCAGTCTTGCGAACATTTTGATGGTTTCTCAACCATTCCTTCACTTGAAACTCCCATATCTCGCGAACGGATTGATCAACTCGAGAAATAACTGTTGCATCTGAAAGTAGAAACTCGCCCGATTACAACGGTATGTGTATTTTTCCCCTTGGCCACTGTAGTTATTTGTTTCGAGTATCAGACGTGCGAAAATTTTGATGGCACCTCAACCACTCCTTAATTTCAAACTCGCATATCTCGCGAAAGGATTGACGAACTCGAGAAATTCCTGTTGCATCTGAAAGCAGAAGCTCGCCCGATTGCAACGGTATGTGTTCTTTTCTCCTAGGCCATTCCAGTTATTCGTCTCTAGCATCAGAATTGCCAAAATTTTGATGGTTTCTCAACCGTCTCTTAAATCCAAACTCCCATATCTCGCGAACGGATTGACGAACTCGTGAAATTCCTTTTGCATCTGAAAGTAGAAACTCGCCCGATTTCAACGGTATGTGTTCTTTTCCCCTAGGCCATTCCAGTCATTCGTTTCTAGCATCAGAATTGCGAAAATTTTGATGGTTTCTCAACCGTCTCTTATCTCCAAACTCCCATATCTCGCGAACCGATTGACAAACTCGAGAAATTCCTGTTGAATCTGAAAGTAGAAACTCGCCCGATTACAACGGTATGTGTATTTTTCCCCTAGGTCTTTGTAGTTATTGGTTTCGAGTATCAGACTTGCGAAAATTTTGATGGTTACTCAACCATTCCTTAACTTCAAACTCCCATATCTCGCGAACGGATTGACGAACTCGAGGAATTCCTCTTGCATCTGAAAGTAGAAACTCGCCGGATTACAATGGTATGTGTATTTTTGCCCTACGCAATAGTAGTTATTGGTTTCGAGTATCAGACTTGCGAAAATTTTGATGGTTCCACAACCATTCCTTAACTTCAAACTCCCATATCTCGAAAACGGATTGGCGAACTCGAGAAATTCCTGTTGCATCTGAAAGCAGAAAGTCGCCCGATTAAAACGGTATGTGTATTTTTGCTCTAGGCTATAGTATTTATTGGTTTCGAGTATCAGACTTGCGAAAATTTCGATGGGTCCACAACCATTCGTTAACTTCAAACTCCCATTTCTCGCGAACGGATTCACGAACTCGAGAAATTCCTGTTGCATCTGAAAGTAGAAACTCGCCCGATTACAATGGTGTGTGTCCTTTTCCCCAGGCCATTCCAGTTATAGGTTTCGAGTATCAGACCAGCGAAAATTTTGATGGTTTCTCAACCATTTCTTAACTTCAAACTCCCATAGCTCGCGGACGGATTGACGAACTCGAGGAATTCCTGTTGCATCTGAAAGTAGAAACTCGCCCGATTACAATGGTGTGTGTTCTTTTCCCCTAGGCCATTCCAGTTATTGGTTTCGAGTATCAGAATTGCGAAAATTTTGATAGTTCCACAACCATTCCTTAACTTCAAACTCCCATATCTCGCGAACGGATTGACGAACTCGAGAAATTCCTGTTGCATCTGAAAGCAGAAAGTCGCCCGATTACAACGGTAATGAGTATTTTTGCTCTAGGCAATAGTAGTTATTAGTTTCGAGTATCAGACTTGCGAAAATTTTGATGGTTCCACAACCATTCCTTAACTTCAAACTCCCATATCTCGCAAACGGATTGACGAACTCGAGAAATTCCTGTTGCATCTGAAAGCAGAAAGTCGCCCGATTACAACGGTATGTGTATTTTTGCTCTAGGCTATAGTTGTTATTGGTTTCGAGTATCAGACATGCCAAAATTTTGATGGGTCCACAACCATTCCTTAACTTCAAACTCCCATTTCTCGCGAACGGATTGACGAACTCGAGAAATTCCTGTTGCATCTGAAAGTAGAAACTCGCCAGATTACAATGGTGTGTGTCCTTTTCCCCCGGCCATTCCAGTTATAGGTTTCGAGTATCAGACCAGCGAAAATTTTGATGGTTTCTCAACCATTCCTAAACTTCAAACTCCCATATCTCGCGAGCGGCTTGATGAATCCGAAAAATTCCTGTTGCATCTGAAACCAGAAACTCGCCCGATTGCAACGGTATGTGTTCTTTTCCCCTAGGCCATTCCAGTTATTCGTTTCTAGCATCAGAATTGCGAAAATTTTGATGGTTTCTCAACCGTCTCTTAACTCCAAACTCCCATATCTCGCGAACGGATTGACGAACTCGAGAAATTCCTGTCGCATCTGAAAGTAGAAACTCGCCCGATTGGAACGGTATGTGTTCTTTTCCCCTAGGCCATTCCAGTTATTCGTTTCTAGCATCAGAATTGCGAAAATTTTGATGGTTTCTCAACCGCCTCTTAACTCCAAACTCCCATATCTCGCGAACGGATTGACGAACTCGAGAAATTCCTGTTGCATCTGAAAGTGGAAACTCGCACGATTACAAAGGTGTGTGTACTTTTCCCCTAGGCCGTTCCAGATATAGGTTTCGGGTATCAGACCAGGGAAAATTTTGATGGTTTCTCAAACATTCCGTAACTTCAAACTCCCATATCTCGCGAACGGAGTGACGAACACGAGAAATTCCTGTTGCATCTGAAACTAGAAACTCGCCCGATTACAATAGTGTGTGTACTTTTCCCCTAGGCCATTCCAGTTATTGGTTTCGAGTACCAGACCAGGGAATATTTTGATGGTTTCTCAATCATTCCTTAACTTCAAACTGTCTTATCTCGCGAACGGATTGACCAACTCGAGAACTTCCGGTTGCATCTGGTAGTAAAAACTCGCCCGATTACAACGGTATGTGTTTTTTTCCCTAGGCCATTGTAGTTATTGGTTTCGAGTATCAGACTTACGAAAATTTTGATGGTTCCACAACCATTCCTTAACTTCAAACTCCCATATCTCGAAAACGAATTGACGAACTCGAGAAATTCCTGTTGCATCTGAAAGCAGAAAGTCGCCCGATTAAAACGGTATGTGTATTTTTGCTCTAGGCTATAGTATTTATTGGTTTCGAGTATCAGACTTGCGAAAATTTCGATGGGTCCACAACCATTCGTTAACTTCAAACTCCCATTTCTCGCGAACGGATTCACGAACTCGAGAAATTCCTGTTGCATCTGAAAGTAGAAACTCGCCCGATTACAATGGTGTGTGTCCTTTTCCCCTAGGCCATTCCAGTTATTGGTTTCGAGTATCAAACTTGCGGAAATTTTGATTGTTTCTCAACCATTCCTTAACTTCAAACTCCCATAGCTCGCGGACGGATTGACGAACTCGAGGAATTCCTGTTGCATCTGAAAGTAGAAACTCGCCCGATTACAATGGTGGGTGTTCTTTTCCCCTAGGCCATTCCAGTTATTGGTTTCGAGTATCAGAATTGCGAAAATTTTGATGGTTTCTCAACCATTCCTTAATTTCGAACCACCATATCTCGCGAACGGACTGACGAACTCGAGAAATTTCTGTTGCATCTGAAAGCAGAAACTCGCCCGATTACAATGGTATGTGTATTTTTGCCCTAGGCCATAGTAGTTATTGGTTTCGAGTATCAGACTTGTGAAATCTTTGATGATTTCTCTACCATTCCTTAACTTCACACTCCCATATCTCGCGAACGGATTGACGAACTCGAATAATTCCTGCTGCATCTGAAAGTAGAAACTCGCCCGATTACAACGGTATGTGTATTTTTCCCCTAGGTCTTTGTAGTTATTGGTTTCGAGTATCAGACTTGCGAAGATTTTGATGCTTTCTCAACCATTCCTTAACTTCAAACTGTCTTATCTCGCGAACGGATTGACCAACTCGAGAACTTCCGGTTGCACCTGGTGGTAAAAACTCGCCCGATTACAACGGTATGTGTTTTTTTTCCCTAGGCCATTGTAGTTATTCGTTTCTAGCATTAGAATTGCGAAAATTATGATGGTTTCTCAACCATTCCTTAACTTCAAACTCCCATAGCTCGCGGACGGATTGACGAACTCTAGAAATTCCTGTTGCATCTGAAAGCAGAAACTCGCCCGATTACAATGGTATGTGTATTTTTGCCCTAGGCCATTCCAGTTATTGGTTTCGAGTATCAAACTTGCGGAAACTTTGATGATTTCTCTACCATTCCTTAACTTCACACTCCCATATCTCGCGAACGGATTGACGAACTCGAAAAATTCCTGCTGTATCTGAAAGCAGAAAGTCGCCCGATTACAACGGTATGTGTATTTTTCACATAGGCCATTGTAGTTATTGGTTTCGAGTATCAGACTTGCGAAAATTTTGATAGTTTCTCAACCATTCCTTAGCTTCAAACTCCCATATCTCGCGAACGGATTGGCGAACTCGAGAAATTCCTGTTGCATCTGAAAGCAGAAACTCGCCCGATTACAATGGTATGTGTATTTTTCCCCTAGACCTTTGTAGTTATTGGTTTCGAGTATCAGATTTGCGAAAATTTTAATGGTTTCTCAACCATTCCTTAACTTCACACTCCCATATCTCGCGAACGGATTGACCAACTCGAGAACTTCCGGTTGCACCTGGTAGTAAAAACTCGCCCGATTACAACGGTATGTGTTTTTTTTCCCTAGGCCATTGTAGTTATTGGTTTCGAGTATCAGACTTACGAAAATTTTGATGGTTTCTCAACCATTCCTTAACTTCAAACTCCCACATCTCGCGAACGGATTGACGACCTCGAGAAATTCCTGTTGCATCTGAAAGCAGAATCCCGCCCGATTACAATGGTATGTGTATTTTTCCCCTAGACCTTTGTAGTTATTGGTTTCGAGTATCAGATTTGCGAAAATTTTGATGGTTTCTCAACCATTCCTTAACTTCAAACTCACACATCTCGCGAACGGATTGACGAAATGGAGGAATTCCTGTTGCATCTGAAAGAAGAAACTCGCCCGATTACAACGGTGTAGGTGCTTTTCCCCTAGTCCATTCCAGTTATTCGTTTCTAGCATCAGAATTGCGAAAATTTTGATGGTTTCTCAACCGTCTCTTAACTCTAAGCTCCCATATCTCACGAAGGGATTGACGAACTCGAGAAATTCCTGTTGCAGCTGAAAGTAGAAACTCGCCCGATTGCAACGGTATGTGTTCTTTTCCCCTAAGGCATTCCAGTTATTCGTTTCTAGCATCAGAATTGCGAAAATTTTGATGGTTTCTCAACCGTCTCTTAACTCCAAACTCCCATATCTCGCGAACGGATTGACGAACTCGAGAAATTCCTGTCGCATCTGAAAGTAGAAACTCGCCCGATTGCAACGGTATGTGTTCTTTTCCCCTAGGCCATTCCAGTTATTCGTTTCTAGCATCAGAATTGCGAAAATTTTGATGGTTTCTCAACCGTCTCTTAACTCCAAACTCCCATATCTCGCGAACGGATTGACAAACTCGAGAAATTCCTGTTGCATCTGAAAGCAGAAACTCGCCCGATTACAATGGTATGTGTATTTTTCCCCTAGACCTTTGTAGTTATTGGTTTCGAGTATCAGATTTGCGAAAATTTTAATGGTTTCTCAACCATTCCTTAACTTCACACTCCCATATCTCGCGAACGGATTGACGATCGCGAGAATTTCCTGTTGCATGTGAAAGCAGATACTCGCCCGATTAGAACGGTTTGTGTATTTTTCCCCTAGGTCATTGTAGTTATTGGTTTCGAGTATCAGATTTGCGAAAGTTTTGATGGTTTCTCAACCATTCCTTAACTTCGAACTCCCACATCTCGCGAACGGATTGACGAACTAGAGAAATTCCTGTTGCATCTGAAAGCAGAATCTCGCCCGATTACAATGGTATGTGTATTTTTCCCCTAGACCTTTGTAGTTATTGGTTTCGAGTATCAGATTTGCGAAAATTTTGATGGTTCCTCAACCATTCCTTAACTTCACACTCCCATATCTCGCGAACGGATTGACGATCGCGAGAAGTTCCTGTTGCATGTGAAGGCAGATACTCGCCCGATTAGAACGGTCTGTGTATTTTTCCCCTAGGTCATTGTAGTTATTGGTTTCGAGTATCAGATTTGCGAAAATATTGATGGTTTCTCAACCATTCCTTAACTTCGAACTCCCACATCTCGCGAACGGATTGACGACCTCGAGAAATTCCTGTTGCATCTGAAAGCAGAATCCCGCCCGATTACAATGGTATGTGTATTTTTCCCCTAGACCTATGTAGTTATTGGTTTCGAGTATCAGATTTGCGAAAATTTTGATGGTTTCTCAACCATTCCTTAACTTCGAACTCCCACATCGCGCGAACGGATTGACGAACTCGAGAAATTCCTGTTGCATCTGAAAGCAGAAACTCGCCCGATTACAATGGTATGGGTATTTTTCCCCTAGACCATTGTAGTTATTGATTTCGCATATCAGACTTGCGAAAATTTTGATGGTTTCTCAAGCATTCCTTAACTTCAAACCCCCATATCTCGCGAACGGATTGACGAACTCGAGAACTTCCGATTGCATCTGGAAGTGGAAACTCGCCCGATTACAACGGTATGTGTATTTTTCCCCTAGGCCATTGTAGTTATTGGTTTCGAGTATCAGACTTACGAAAATTTTGATGGTTTCTCAACCATTCCTTAACTTCAAACTCCCATATCTCGCGAACGGATTGACGAACTCGAGAAATTCCTATTGCATCTGGAAGCAGAAACTCGCCCGATTACAACGGTATGTGTATTTTTCCCCTAGGCCATTCCAGTTATAGGTTTCGAGTATCAGACCAGCGAAAATTTTGATGGTTTCTCAACCATTCCTTAACTTCAAACTGTCTTATCTCGCGAACGGATTGACCAACTCGAGAACTTCCGGTTGCACCTGGTAGTAAAAACTCGCCCGATTACAACGGTATGTGTTTTTTTTCCCTAGGCCATTGTAGTTATTGGTTTCGAGTATCAGACTTACGAAAATTTTGATGGTTTCTCAACCATTCCTTAACTTCAAACTCCCACATCTCGCGAACGGATTGACGACCTCGAGAAATTCCTGTTGCATCTGAAAGCAGAATCCCGCCCGATTACAATGGTATGTGTATTTTTCCCCTAGACCTTTGTAGTTATTGGTTTCGAGTATCAGATTTGCGAAAATTTTGATGGTTTCTCAACCATTCCTTAACTTCAAACTCACACATCTCGCGAACGGATTGACGAAATGGAGGAATTCCTGTTGCATCTGAAAGAAGAAACTCGCCCGATTACAACGGTGTAGGTGCTTTTCCCCTAGTCCATTCCAGTTATTCGTTTCTAGCATCAGAATTGCGAAAATTTTGATGGTTTCTCAACCGTCTCTTAACTCTAAGCTCCCATATCTCACGAAGGGATTGACGAACTCGAGAAATTCCTGTTGCAGCTGAAAGTAGAAACTCGCCCGATTGCAACGGTATGTGTTCTTTTCCCCTAAGGCATTCCAGTTATTCGTTTCTAGCATCAGAATTGCGAAAATTTTGATGGTTTCTCAACCGTCTCTTAACTCCAAACTCCCATATCTCGCGAACGGATTGACGAACTCGAGAAATTCCTGTCGCATCTGAAAGTAGAAACTCGCCCGATTGCAACGGTATGTGTTCTTTTCCCCTAGGCCATTCCAGTTATTCGTTTCTAGCATCAGAATTGCGAAAATTTTGATGGTTTCTCAACCGTCTCTTGACTCCAAACTCCCATATCTCGCGAACGGATTGACGAACTCGAGAAATTCCTGTTGCATCTGAAACTAGAAACTCGCCCGATTGCAACGGTATGTGTTCTTTTCCCCTAGGCCATTCCAGTTATTCGTTTCTAGCATCAGAATTGCGAAAATTTTGATGGTTTCTCAACCGTCTCTTAACTCCAAACTCCCATATCTCGCGAACGGATTGACAAACTCGAGAAATTCCTGTTGCATCTGAAAGCAGAAACTCGCCCGATTACAATGGTATGTGTATTTTTTCCCTAGACCTTTGTAGTTATTGGTTTCGAGTATCAGATTTGCGAAAATTTTAATGGTTTCTCAACCATTCCTTAACTTCACACTCCCATATCTCGCGAACGGATTGACGATCGCGAGAATTTCCTGTTGCATGTGAAAGCAGATACTCGCCCGATTAGAACGGTTTGTGTATTTTTCCCCTAGGTCATTGTAGTTATTGGTTTCGAGTATCAGATTTGCGAAAGTTTTGATGGTTTCTCAACCATTCCTTAACTTCGAACTCCCACATCTCGCGAACGGATTGACGAACTAGAGAAATTCCTGTTGCATCTGAAAGCAGAATCTCGCCCGATTACAATGGTATGTGTATTTTTCCCCTAGACCTTTGTAGTTATTGGTTTCGAGTATAAGACTTGCGAAAATTTTGTTGGTTCCTCAATGATTCCTTAACATCAAACTGTATCATCTCGCGAACGGATTGACGAACTCGAGAAATTCCTGTTGCATCTGAAAGTAGAAACTCGCCCGATTACAAAGGTATGTGTATTTTTCCCCTAGGCCTTTGTAGTTATTGGTTTCGAGTATAAGACTTGCGAAAATTTTGTTGGTTCCTCAATGATTCCTTATCTTCAAACTCCCATTCCTCGCGAACGGATTGGCGAACTCGAGAAATTCCTGTTGCACCTGAAAGTGGAAACTCGCACGATTACAAAGGTGTGTGTACTTTTCCCCTAGGCCGTTCCAGTTATAGGTTTCGGGTATCAGACCAGGGAAAATTTTGATGGTTTCTCAAACATTCCGTAACTTCAAACTCCCATATCTCGCGAACGGAGTGACGAACACGAGAAATTCCTGTTGCATCTGAAACTAGAAACTCGCCCGATTACAATAGTGTGTGTACTTTTCCCCTAGGCCATTCCAGTTATTGGTTTCGAGTACCAGACCAGGGAATATTTTGATGGTTTCTCAATCATTCCTTAACTTCAAACTGTCTTATCTCGCGAACGGATTGACGAACTCGAGAAATTCCTGTTGCATCTGAAAGTAGAAACTCGCCCGATTGCAACAGTATGTGTATTTTTCCCCTAGGCCATTGAAGTTATTGGTTTCGAGAATCAGACATGCGAAAATTTTGATGGTTTCTCAACGATTCCTTAACTTCAAACTCCCATACCTCGCGAACGGATTGGCGAACTCGAGAAATTCCTGTTGCAGCTGAAAGTAGAAACTCGCCCGATTACAACGGTGTGTGTACTTTTCCCCTAGGCCATTCCTGTTACTTGTTTAGAGTATCAGACTTGCGAAAATTTTCATGGTTTCTCAAGCATTCCTTAACTTCAAACCCCCATATCTCGCGAACGGATTGACGAACTCGAGAAATTCCTGTTGCATCTGAAAGTAGAAGCTCGCCCGATTACAAACGTATGTGTATTTTTCCCCTAGGCCTTTGTAGTTATTGGTTTCGAGTATAAGACTTGCGAAAATTTTGTTGGTTCCTCAATGATTCCTTAACTTCAAACTCCCATTCCTCGCGAACGGATTGGCGAACTCGAGAAATTCCTGTTGCATCTGAAAGTGGAAACTCGCACGATTACAAAGGTGTGTGTACTTTTCCCCTCGGCCGTTCCAGTTATAGGTTTCGGGTATCAGACCAGGGAAAATTTTGATGGTTTCTCAAACATTCCGTAACTTCAAACTCCCATATCTCGCGAACGGAGTGACGAACTCGAGAAATTCCTGTTGCATCTGAAACTAGAAACTCGCCCGATTACAATAGTGTGTGTACTTTTCCCCTAGGCCATTCCAGTTATTGGTTTCGAGTACCAGACCAGCGAATATTTTGCTGGTTTCTCAATCATTCCTTAACTTCAAACTGTCTTATCTCGCGAACGGATTGACGAACTCGAGAAATTCCTGTTGCATCTGAAAGTGGAAACTCGCCCGATTACAAAGGTATGTGTATTTTTCCCCTAGGCCTTTGTAGTTATTGGTTTCGAGTATCAGACTTGCGAAAATTTTGTTGGTTCCTCAACGATTCCTTAACTTCAAACTCCCATTCCTCGCGAACGGATAGGCGAACTCGAGAAATTCCTGTTGCATCTGAAAGTGGAAACTCGCCCGATTACAATGGTGTTTGTACTTTTCCCCTAGGCCATTCCAGTTATTGGTTGCGAGTATCAGACTTGCGAAAATTTTGATGGTTTCCCAACCATTCCTTAACTTCAAACTCCCATATCTCTCGAACGGATTGACAAACTCGAGAATTTCCTATTGCATCTGAAAGCAGAAACTCGCCCGATTACAACGGTATGTGTATTTTTGCCCTAGGCAATAGTAGTCATTGGTCTCGAATATCAGACTTGCGAAAATTTTGACGGTTTCTCAAGCATTCCTTAACTTCAAACCCCCATATCTCGCGAACGGATTGACGAACTCGAGAACTTCCGGTTGCATCTGGAAGTGGAAACTCGCCCGATTACAACGGTATGTGTATTTTTCCCCTAGGCCATTGTAGTTATTGGTTTCGAGAATCAGACATGCGAAAATTTTGATGGTTTCTCAACGATTCCTTAACTTCAAACTCCCATACCTCGCGAACGGATTGGCGAACTCGAGAAATTCCTGTTGCAGCTGAAAGTAGAAACTCGCCCGATTACAACGGTGTGTGTACTTTTCCCCTAGGCCATTCCTGTTACTTGTTTAGAGTATCAGACTTGCGAAAATTTTCATGGTTTCTCAAGCATTCCTTAACTTCAAACCCCCATATCTCGCGAACGGATTGACGAACTCGAGAAATTCCTGTTGCATCTGAAAGTAGAAGCTCGCCCGATTACAAACGTATGTGTATTTTTCCCCTAGGCCTTTGTAGTTATTGGTTTCGAGTATAAGACTTGCGAAAATTTTGTTGGTTCCTCAATGATTCCTTAACTTCAAACTCCCATTCCTCGCGAACGGATTGGCGAACTCGAGAAATTCCTGTTGCATCTGAAAGTGGAAACTCGCACGATTACAAAGGTGTGTGTACTTTTCCCCTCGGCCGTTCCAGTTATAGGTTTCGGGTATCAGACCAGGGAAAATTTTGATGGTTTCTCAAACATTCCGTAACTTCAAACTCCCATATCTCGCGAACGGAGTGACGAACTCGAGAAATTCCTGTTGCATCTGAAACTAGAAACTCGCCCGATTACAATAGTGTGTGTACTTTTCCCCTAGGCCATTCCAGTTATTGGTTTCGAGTACCAGACCAGCGAATATTTTGCTGGTTTCTCAATCATTCCTTAACTTCAAACTGTCTTATCTCGCGAACGGATTGACGAACTCGAGAAATTCCTGTTGCATCTGAAAGTGGAAACTCGCCCGATTACAAAGGTATGTGTATTTTTCCCCTAGGCCTTTGTAGTTATTGGTTTCGAGTATCAGACTTGCGAAAATTTTGTTGGTTCCTCAACGATTCCTTAACTTCAAACTCCCATTCCTCGCGAACGGATAGGCGAACTCGAGAAATTCCTGTTGCATCTGAAAGTGGAAACTCGCCCGATTACAATGGTGTTTGTACTTTTCCCCTAGGCCATTCCAGTTATTGGTTGCGAGTATCAGACTTGCGAAAATTTTGATGGTTTCCCAACCATTCCTTAACTTCAAACTCCCATATCTCTCGAACGGATTGACAAACTCGAGAATTTCCTATTGCATCTGAAAGCAGAAACACGCCCGATTACAACGGTATGTGTATTTTTGCCCTAGGCAATAGTAGTCATTGGTCTCGAATATCAGACTTGCGAAAATTTTGACGGTTTCTCAAGCATTCCTTAACTTCAAACCCCCATATCTCGCGAACGGATTGACGAACTCGAGAACTTCCGGTTGCATCTGGAAGTGGAAACTCGCCCGATTACAACGGTATGTGTATTTTTCCCCTAGGCCATTGTAGTTATTGGTTTCGAGAATCAGACATGCGAAAATTTTGATGGTTTCTCAACGATTCCTTAACTTCAAACTCCCATACCTCGCGAACGGATTGGCGAACTCGAGAAATTCCTGTTGCAGCTGAAAGTAGAAACTCGCCCGATTACAACGGTGTGTGTACTTTTCCCTAGGCCATTCCTGTTACTTGTTTAGAGTATCAGACTTGCGAAAATTTTCATGGTTTCTCAAGCATTCCTTAACTTCAAACCCCCATATCTCGCGAACGGATTGACGAACTCGAGAAATTCCTGTTGCATCTGAAAGTAGAAGCTCGCCCGATTACAAACGTATGTGTATTTTTCCCCTAGGCCTTTGTAGTTATTGGTTTCGAGTATAAGACTTGCGAAAATTTTGTTGGTTCCTCAATGATTCCTTAACTTCAAACTCCCATTCCTCGCGAACGGATTGGCGAACTCGAGAAATTCCTGTTGCATCTGAAAGTGGAAACTCGCACGATTACAAAGGTGTGTGTACTTTTCCCCTCGGCCGTTCCAGTTATAGGTTTCGGGTATCAGACCAGGGAAAATTTTGATGGTTTCTCAAACATTCCGTAACTTCAAACTCCCATATCTCGCGAACGGAGTGACGAACTCGAGAAATTCCTGTTGCATCTGAAACTAGAAACTCCCCCGATTACAATAGTGTGTGTACTTTTCCCCTAGGCCATTCCAGTTATTGGTTTCGAGTACCAGACCAGCGAATATTTTGATGGTTTCTCAATCATTCCTTAACTTCA